>NC_084827.1:34985000-35067500 GCF_033115175.1 Lepus europaeus
GTCCAAGAGAAAAAAGTTTGGGAGTCAGAATAGACACATCATTAAGTGTGATATATTTACTAGAGGTCAGCCACAGATTTAATGCTAAGCTTTCTATAGCTCATATGAAGAGAGACTCATAATCAAATTACAAGGTTCATTGTGTAGGATGAAAGGAAGAAATAAGTTGCCCACAAGCACAAGTATTCTGGACAGCGAGATAAGATTTATACCCTACCTCCCTCCAAAGGATCTTGTGTAGGAAACACTGGAGATGATACAATTCTAAATAATGTAGCACAGAAAATAGCTTTTAAATGTAACAATAATAATAAAAGTGCCCCTAGGTATAGGCTCCTAGAATTAAATCATTTAATAAACAGTCAATATGGTGGCGGTACAAGTATAAGGCTACCAGCAGTAACCCTGGATTATGATTAGATTTGGAAAAAGTTAGAGAATGTATTTTGCAAGCCATCTTCCATGATCACTCACAGACTAATTTTTGATAGGTAATGAGCCACTCTGACCTGGATTTTATGACTCCCCATAAGCATCAGCATTGCATTTCTTCTAGGTCAGTGTTTCTCAAATTTAAGCATGCAAATCTGAGAATGACCTGCAGAGTAACTGCTGAGCTCCACTCCAAGGGCTTCTCTTGTAGTAGGTCTAGGGAGTGGCCTGTGAGTTTGCATTTCTAACAAGTGCCTAGGTGTTGCTGAAGCTACTGGTGCAGGAACTTTGAAGGTCAACACTTCTGATCCAAAGACTTCAGCAAGGAACCTAACTGTGAGACAACATCTACCTGAAGAGAAATGCCCAATAAGGACAACACAAATGAAACAAAGACATCCACCTAGCCAAAGATCATTCTGGGGTATGAGCAACATAAATGATTTGCAAAGCATGACTATAAATGGACAGTTTATTAATTTTCAACCAGTTAAAATGTGGGAGTATTTGCCAATATATTTTCTTTGGTATAAGATTTTTTTTAGGTAGTAATTAGTTTACTTTCATTACTCACTTATGGTTCATGATAATTAATACTAAGGCATCCTCATAAAAAGACTTAATATTCTGCTTCAAGTGATGCTCTTCAGTCTGACCTTCTAAGCCCTGTTAGAGATAATAATTTCCTTTTTTCTACTACTTATATTGCATTTAACCAGACTATATCATATTTTTCTGTATTTTTATTCATTATAAACTTACTTGCATAAATAAGAACTGCAAATTCCTTTGTAATTCCACTGTCTGGAAAAGGGAGTTGAAAAATCTTATTGAAATGATCTAATGATTAAGTGAAAATGTTTTTAAGCAAATTAAAATTAGGCACAAACATAAAGTTCATCAAAGGACAGAAATCAGAGTAAAGGGAAACATGCATACTTTCTGATGGTGACTTAAAAACTCACACACATAAGTAATACTTTCAGGCTTTCCCCCATTTTTAAAAGTAAAGCTAAGTGAAACCGGGTTCAAGAAACAAGACCTCTATAGTAATTCAATGATGCATTCTGTTAGGTGGTAATTATGACTTACAGTTCATTGTTTTGTAAATAAGTGTTTCAGCATATCTCACCTGGATCACAGTGGATGTGTCAGGGATTGAAGCACAGGACTTGAAAGCAAGCAGACCAAGATTCAAGTCAATCTGTGCTTGTTCACTCGCTGTGCGCCTTGACTGTATGATGCTGAACTGTTCTATCTCGATTTCATCATGTGTAAATGGAGATGATAGTACTGTGTTCATCTTATTTCAAAGGATCATTCTGAGGATAATAGGAGGTGATGAACATAAATGTCATTTGAACACTGTGTAATTGTTCTATTATTTTTAGAAGAAAAATATAATTTAGAACATGTGATCTTCAGTATAATATATTAATGCTTCTTGTTACTAGTAACTAACGATCCAACTGCTACTTTTTGAAATCTACCTTTGTGGATTTTCTGAAATGTAAGTATTCTGTGCTAACATTTTCAAAGGAATTTCTTTAGTCTAGGAATAGAAAGAAAAAATAACATAAAAAATAAAAGTTGTCACTGCATATGTAAATAACAGTGAAGTTTAAATTCTGCTACTATGCTACTAGCAACACATTTTTACTATGAGGATGGAACTAGTCTAAATCACATAACTGCCAGTATATATTTATTTTGTTCATTCTGAAATTTACTTATCAACTTTGAACTTCGAGTCTGGGTAAGCCATTTACTTTTTCTGATCCAGCAAATGCTACCAGGTTATAAGCTTCTTGAAGTCAGCATTACTGCACCAGTTTATATGAGTCTGTGCTAATCACAGTATGTTCAATGACAAGCGTAAATTTGAAAGTAGTTAGAAAAGAAAAAAAATATTTAATGAGTGCACTGAGCTGGAATGAATATTATTTTTTAAAAGTCTGAAACAGTTCAAATACTTCAAGAAATTAAAAATTTAGGGTTGGATATCACATATATATCCAAACAGCTAAATAGCAACTTAATATATAAGTAATATTACTGGAAGGAGGAGGATGGATACAAGGCCGTTTTATAACATATATCTTCTAGCTTTAGTAATTTCATGCCTTCAGACAAGCATTATATACATTTGCTGACATTGTAGGTTGGAACTAGCACAATGTATGATATATTCTTATATCCTAAAACTTAACTCTAGAGCCAGATATGGTGCAGCAGGCTAAGCCATGGCTTAGGATGCCCAGATCCCAAACTGGAATGACAGTTCAAGTCCCCTGGCTCTCTTCCCATCCAACTCCCTGCTAATGTGCACAGGAAGCAGCAAGTGATGACAGGTTCTTGAGTCCCTGATGCCCATGTGGGAGACCTAGATGGAGCTTCTGGCTCCTAGCTATGGTCTGACCCAGTCCTAGATTTGCAGCCATTTGGGGAACAAACCAGCAAATATAAGATTCATTTCTCTCTTCCTCTCTCTCTTTCTCTCTCTCACCCTGCCATTCAAATAAAAATATCTTTCTTTAAAAAACTTAATTCTGTACTTATAAATTCCATCCTTATAAATTTCTGATCATTATATTTTGCTAATCGCATTTAAAAGCAAAATTTCTAAAACATTAACTATTTCCTCTCAGACTTTTTGCTGCTCTTACCTATATATGTGTTACCTTCTGTTGAGACAGAAATGACAGTACACTCAATGAACATATAACGCATAATACTGGCACATTATACTTTCTATTTTGGGTATTTTTCCATAAATGACCCACTTAATTAAATTTTGATTTTTGTATAAAATATTAAAAATTAGGAGACAGAGGCCAGCACTGTGGCATAGCAGGTTAAGGTGCTGCTGTGAAGCCAGCATCCCATATAAGCACTGGCTCATATGAATCCTGGCTGCTTCACTTCCACTCTAGCTCTCTGCTAACACACATGAGAAGACACTGAAAGATGGCCTAAGTGACTGGACCCCTTCACCCAGGTGGGAGATCCAGATGAAGCTCCTGGCATTGGTCTGGCCCAACCCAATCCATTGTGGGCATTTGGGGGAGTGAACCAGCAGATGGAATACCTCTTCTCTCTCTCTCTCTCTCTCTCTCTCCCTCCCTCTCTCTGTATCCCCCTCTTTTGCTCCCTCCCTCCCTCTCTCTGCCTCCCCCTCTCTTGCTCTCTCCTTCCCTCCCTCTCCCTCTATCTATAACTTTGCCTTTCAAATAAATATTTTTTTTAATTCAGAGATATCAATTGTAGAATGGCAATTAATATTCTCCCATGGGGCCGGCGCCATGGCTCACTTGGTTAATCCTCCGCCTGCGGCGCTGGCATCTCATATGGGCACCGGGTTCCAGTGCAGGGCCCCTCTTCCAGTCCAGCTCTCTGCAGTGGCCTGGAGGGCAGTGGAGGATGGCCCAAGTGCTTGGGCCCTGCACCTGCATGGGAGACCAGGAGAAGCACCTGGCTCCTGGCTTCGAATCGGCATAGCTCTGGGCGTAGCGGCCATTTGGGAGGTGAACCAACAGAAGGAAGACCTTTCTCTCTGTCTCTCTCTCTCTCTCTCACTGTCTAACTCTATCTGTCAAATAAATTAAAAAAAAATTCTCCCTCAGAACTGAGTAAAACTTATTATTATTTTAGTAGTAGATGCTGATACATTTACATTATTCTATGATAAACAGAAGTTAATATTTTCCTTCATGAGTATAAAAATATTAATAGAATTATTTTTATTTTTCCAAGACTAGCTATTGATAGAACAATTATACTATATTATCAGGATTACTATAGGCATATTTTAAAATAAATAAATAAATGCTTATTGATTTTGTCAAATGATTTCACTGATGTGAGTACAGAATTCCTATTAACCTACTTTTGAGCTAAAGGAAGCATCATGTCAGCACACAGCACTCTTTCATGTTTAATTAATGAAGAAATAATATCTTGTCTAAAATTCTACTTTATCTAACAAATAAAGGCATTTAGTATCTAAAGCATACAAAGTTTCTTCACAAGTCAAATAACTGATTGCTCAGTTATGTGTTTACAATCATCACATGGAGAATAAAAATGTATCAAAGTTGCTGCAAATCCTAATAGAAAAGCAAAATTTTACTAGCTGATAAAAATATGAGCACTTACTATAATACCTGGTATCCTATTGAATATATTAATTATTAATAGAACCAGTATTTTTATGAAAATATTGTATTTGGTGTTTTCTGCGGGACCATGCAATGAAGCATATCATGAAGCAGCCTGAGATTTCAGGACTGCAGGGGATAGCCAAGCCTCTGGACCCACATGCTGACCTGAAGGCAGCCAATACATTCTATTGCACATGAAGTTTTAACTTTGATCAAGTATTCATAAAAGCTCCAGGCTTGTTAGATTTTGCAGTTTGTATATGTGGTAAGGGGTAAAATATGAAGTGAAAACTTTCATGCCCTCTCTGTAGTACATAGGATGGGATGGATAGTTGTGGCTGATTGTGCGTGTAATGCTACCTCTTCACAAAGAACCCCGTGAGATTGGTGAAAACGGCTACACTGGCATAAAACCATGATCCTTGTCATTCTTAGAGCGAGGGGTAAATACTTCTAAACTGTAGGCTGTGAAACTAATAGAAAATCAACACGGATAAGAGCTTTGTTTAGTGGCCAAGGTGAAAGACAAGCCAAACATCACTGCAGACATAATTCTTGTGTAGAAATATAGAAACATCATCAACTTTTTACCATGTGGTTTCATATAAATTTCAGTGACATGTCTTTGCTAACACAGAAATTAGGTCAGCTTCAATTTTTACAATTATTCTAAACTTTCTTCAACATTATTAATTCCACATAAGTAATTCTAATTGAGGAACAAAGATATCCTTCCATTATATTTAAAAATTTCGAATATTCTGCAAAGCAAAGATTTTTCTTATCACTTTATTTTCAGTAATTACTAATTGTCTGAAAAAACACTACACAATTATTTCAGTTTTCTGTGTTTTTCCATAAATTTTTTTGAATGTCAGCAAACAATAAAAAGGGAAATATTATTTCAATGTATCAGAATCTGAACATTATGCAAAATCCTGGTGGTGTTGAATTGCAACCAAATGATAAATTCATAGCAATTTCTTTTCAAATTATGTTATTAACACTATAAATATAGAATTATTTTAAAAATATAATCCTGGGGCTGGCGCCATGGCTCACTTGGTTGATCCTCCACCTGCGGCCGCCAGCATCCCATACGGGCGCAGGGTTCTAGTCCCGGTCGCACCTCTTCCAGTCCAGCTTTCTGCTGTGGCCCGGGAGGGCAGTGGAGGATGGCCCAAGTGCCTGGGCGCCTGCACCCACGTGGGAGACCAGGAAGAAGCACCTGGCTCCTGGCTTCGGATTAGCGTAGTTCCAGCTGTAGCGGCCATTTGGTGGTGAACCAACAGAAGGAAGACCTTTCTCTCTCTCTCTCACTGTCTAATTCTATCAGTCAAATAAAAAAAAAATAATCCTTTATATCATTTTGGGCAAAATGCTGCCTAAACTTTGCTTGGTTACTGCAACATCAATTTAGTAAAAAATACTTATAGACATTTAAAAATTTAATAATAAAAAATAGTCCCCAAAATTGCTAAAAATATTTCTCCTATATTTCAAATGTTATTCAAAAATCCTATTCTACCACCATCAGAACTATTGATTTCAAAATTACAGAATTACATTTTTGTGAATCAAAACAGATCATGTTTGATTATGTTAGTTAACTTCTGATAACATCCTCTTAGAAAAGTCAACTTTCATATCTCCCTTTTCCTGACAAAAACAAGAAAAAAAAAAAAAAACGAAAAGACCAAAGTGTCCCAAAGTCCCTATACTATAGAAGGCAGCCACAGACTGTACAGGCACAAGAAAACATCCCATTTGCACACAACTTTTCAGTTTTCCTTAGTAAATCCACTTTCTGTGTTTCTCCCTATGTTCTTTCTGTACAAATATATTCAGTATTTTGCGCACAAGTGATATTAATCTATATGCACTGCTCTACAACTGGATTCTTTTATTTTAAATAGACTAATTTTTAAAATCTTTATTTTGAGACTTAGAGGGACAGAGACAGAGCAAGAAACAGGGTTAGAGCAAGAGTGACAGTGAGAGAGAGAGAGAGAGAGATCTTCTATAGCTGGTTCACTCCCCAGATGGTCACAATGGCCAGGGCTAACCCAGGCCAAAGCCAGGAACTTCATCCAGGTCTCCCATGAGGGTGATAAGGGCTCAAATACCCGGGCCTTCTTCCATTGCTTTTCCCAAGTCGTTAGCAGGGAGCTGGATCGGAAGTGGAGCAGCCGGGACTTGAACGGGCACTCATATGAGATGGAGGCATTTTGTGGGGGCTTTATCCATTATGCCACAATGCCGGTCCCTAAACAGACTATTTTTAGAGCAGTTTTAGGTACACAGTAATATTAAGTTAAAGGTTTGGAGATTTCCCATATCTCCCCTACCTCCTATGTATATAGCTTTCCCAAAGTATCAACGTCTCCCTATAAGAGTGGTACCTCTGTTACAATTACCGACTCTTCATTAATGCATCATTATTGTCTGAAGTCCATCATCCAGTTTACATATAGGGTTCACTCTTGGTGTTGTGCATTCTATGCATTTGGGCAAAATATAATGGCATGGACCCACTACTATGAAGTCATAGAGAAAAGCTTCCCTGTCCCATAAACCCTCTGTTTTCCACCAATTCATTTTTCTGCCCCCCCCCCCCGCCCCCATTCCCTGGAAACCACTGCTCCTTTTACTTTCTCAACAGTTTTGCTTTTTTTTCAGATGGAATCATACAGTACATAGCTTTTTCAGATTGGCTTCTTTCACTCAAGAAATAAATATTTTGTTTCTTTCAAGTCTTTCTATGGTTTGATTCCCTATTCTTTTTTATTGCTGGATAATACTCCATTGTCTGGATGTACCAAAGTTTATTTACCCATTCACTCATTGAAATCATTGTGGTGGCCTCCATGTTTAGTGAATTTTGAATAAGGTTTCTACAAAAAACCCACAGGCAGTTTTTCATGTGGATATCAGTTCTTTTGAGTCTGTTGGGACTCAAAGTAGAAAATAAATTGAATCACACAGTGAGAACATGCTAAGTTTTGCAAGAATTCACCAAGATTTCTACCCAAATGGTGTTTCATTTTGAATTTCCACCAACAGTGAATGAGAATTGCTCTTGTTCCACACCCTTGCCAGCATTTGGAGTTTTCTGTGTTCTGAATTTTTACCCTCTGATATTTTTATAATGATATCTCACTGTTGTTTTAGTTTGCATTTCCCTGGTAACAAATGATGTGCAGCATTTTTTTCATAGCCTTATTTGACATCTCTGTATCTTCCTCTGGTTAGGTGTCTGTTAAGGTCTTTGATTCCTTTTTTAACCAGGTAGTAAATACACCTTTCATCTTTAACCCATATCTCGTGAATTTTCCTGTTAGAAATGGCAGTTTTTGATCTGTCTCCTTCTAAGCTTGAGGTAGGTAAGAAGAGCAGCATCATATACGCTTTTCTGCTATCCATTGTTCTCACTCCTGATTCCATCTAGTGGGTTTCAGATAAAGATGGAAAGGTGAAAAAGAGAAAAGGAGTAGGGATAATTAAAGTATGAAATTAAAGAGTCAAAATAATAACTAAGTAGAATAAATTTCACACTTTCATTGGCTTATTCAAATACTTATGTAGTTGGAAGAATAGACTACATCGAAATGGTATCAAAGTTTTGGTTACAGTAGATTTAAAATAATACCCATGGGGCCAGTGTTGTGGTACGGTGGGTAATGCTGGCATCTAGTAAGGGTGTAGGTTCATGTCCTGCCTGCTCCACTTCCAATGAAGGTCCCTGTTAATGGTCTGGGAAAAGCAGCAAAAGTTGGCCTAAGTGTTTGGGCCCCTGTCACACATGTAGGGGATCTGGAAAATGTTCCTGGCTCCTGGCATCGGCCTGGACCAGCACTGGTCATTGCACCCATCTGCAACATGAACCTGGGGATGGAAGGTCTCTCTCTCTCTCTCTCACTGTAACTCTGATTTTCAAATAAAATAAAATAAAATAAAATAAAATAAAATAAAATAATACCCAGGATTACAGTCTGTTAAGGATTATAAATATCTACTTCTATAAACTAGTGTGGATATATATTTCCTCCATTACTTTAAAAAAATTAAAACAAAAAGATGGGAAACTTATATTTTCCATATAAAATTAATATTTTTTATTAAACTTTTATTTAATGAATATAAATTTCCAAAGTACAGCTCATGGGTAACAATGGCTTCCCCCTCCCAAAACTTCCCTCCCACCCACAACCCTCCCCTTTCCCGCTCCCTCTCCCCTTCCAATCACATCATGATTCATTTTCAATTCTCTTTATATACAGAAGATCAGTTTAGTATATATTAGGTAACGATTTCAACAGTTTGCCCCCATATAGCAACACAAAGTGAAAAAAAAATACTGTTGGAGTACTAGTTATAGCATTAAATAAGAGTGTACAGCACATTAAAGGCAGATATCCTACATAATATTTTTTTAAAAATTAATTTTCTATGCCATTTCCAATTTAACACCAGGTTTTTTTTTTCATTTCCAATTATCTTTATATACAGATTGAGTTCAGTATATAATTAGTAAAGATCTCATCAGTTTGTACCCACGCAGAAACACAAAGTGTAAAAATACTGTTTCAGTACTAGTTATAGCATCACTGCACATTAGACAACACATTAAGGACAGATCCCACATGGGATGTAAGTACACAGTGACTCCTGTTGCTGACTTAACAATTTGACACTCCTGTTCATGGCGTCAGTAATCTCCCTAGGCTCTCGTCATGAGTTGCCAGGGCTATGGAAGCCTTTAGAGTTCGCTGACTTTGATCTTATTCCGATAGGGTCACAGTCAAAGTGGAAGTTCTCTCCTCCCTTCAGAGAAAGGTACCTCCTTCTTTGATGGCCCCGTTCTTTCCACTGGGATCTCACTCACAGAGATCTTTCATTTAGGTCTTCTTCTTTTTTTCTTTTCCATGGTATCTTGGCTTTCCATGCCTACAATACTCTCATGGGCTCCTCAGCCAGATCCGAATGCCTTAAGGGCTGATTCTGAGGCCAGAGTGTTGTTTAGGACGTCTGCCATTCTATGAGTCTGCTGTGTATCCCACTTCCCATGCTGGATCTTTCTCTCCCTTTTTGATTCTATCAGTTAGTATTAGCAGACACTTGTCTTGTTTGTGTGATCCCTTTGTTTCTTAGACCTATCCAAGCCATCGAATGTGAACTGAAATTGATCACTTGGACTAGTGAGATGGCATTGGTACATGCCACCTTGATGGGATTGTATTGGAATCCCCTGGCACATTTCTAACTCCATCATTTGGGGCAAGACTGATTGTAATTAATATTAACCCAAGTAATATAAACAATTTTAAAATGTGTGGTGGTAATAGCTGTGTATGACAGGGATATCTTTAAAACTTTAAAAGTTTTCATCTTCCAAAATCAAGATTGATTATCATTCAGAAACTGCCTAAAATATCACTGACATAATGATTTGAAACAGACATAGCATCTGTTTTTGCAGGTGGAGTAACCTAATAAAATCCTAGAGCACACGGTGACTTTTAGTCTACTCTTTTTCTATCAATCCTTCAAAAGTGTTCATATTTCACAGTATTGTTTTCTTAAGCCTCCAAGTTTGTGAGCTCATTAACAGGAAATATGTTGAGCCTTCTAGATGCTAGTTAGTAATTTGATTTTAGAAGTTATAAAGTGGCCGTTAAAGGGGTTCCATGAACACGGAGAATTTAAATGCCAGGTAATTTAAGGAATTCTTGGGTTTTGAAATACATCCTCTTAAATTTTATTAAAAATTACACCATAGGTAGAGTTTAAACTATGCTTAACATGAGGGCTTTTATGTGTTTAACTTTTAATACAATCATGAGCCTTTCCCATTGACCAATATGAGTCTCAAGACAGCAAAACAACACCTGAGGATGAGTGCAGAGGAAACCAAAAGTTAAAATCTGTCTGCGAGGTATACCTCATCCCAATCCTGTGAATTAATAACCTTCAAAACCCTGTTCTTAACAGGTGAATTCCAACACAGGTAAGAGCCTTTCTTTTTGACAAGTATCATTTTTCACTCATATAGTAGAGCAACAGAAACCATGTAGACCATAAGAAACTATAAATAACCTGTCTTTGATTGATACTTTCCCTGGAGTACCAGTCGCCATGTGCATGGCTTGATTATTGACTCTGCATTAAAATCTCATGAGCAGTAGTGGCAGCAGCAGCAATGGCAGCGGTTACTGTCCTAGGACTGATGTCATTTTGAAGTAAATCTTTGAAACTTCAAAGCAATGGGTAAGATTATGGGCTCTGAAGTTATACCATCTGGTTTGTACCATGGCTTCAACATCTATTAGCTGCATAACTCTGGGCAATTTATTCAATTCTATACATCATTACACATTTACATCTCTACATATTTACATCTCTACACATCATTACTGTAAATTATGTAAACGAATAGAACTCATCTCAAACAGTATAGAGAAAAGTCTTAAAGCAGTACCAAGACTTAGGGAAGTGTCCAATAAATTTTAAATATTAGCTACTCCTCATTTTTTATTGTCATTAGCATCACTATTGTTTTCATCAACAGTATGTAGTGAAAATAATATTATCCAAGATTTGAACTTTCTCAGGGATACCAAAATTCACAGACTCAAAACATTTATTCTGAAATCACTAGGTATCCAGATTACATGTTGGCTAATTCAGAAATGGAAGGCATTTGGCCTAGCCGTTACGATGCCTGTGTCCCACACTGGGGTGCCCTGGCTCTGACTGTTGACTCCAGTGTCCTGTTAATCCAGAACCTGGGAGGCAGTGGTGATGGCTCAGTAACTGGGTTCAAGTCACCCATGTGGAGGCCTGTTTTGGGTTCTGGGCTCCCGACTCTAGCCTCATTCATTTCAGACATATGTGGGGTGAACCAGCAGATGAAAGCTCTCTGTCTCTCTCTCAAAGAAAGAAAGAGAAGTTTTTCAAAATTCAGAAATATATTTTTGTACACACTTAGAAAATTTTTAAAACTGTGAAAATTTGATTTAATAAAACTAGTGCATTTACTTTAGGAGAATTTTGAGATCTCTCAAGCTAAAAATTATGACATTTGCAGAACCCTATTCCTATTGAATGATAAAATATAACAATTTTGTATTTCCACTTATTCAGGTTGAAAGTTAGATTGATATGGGTTATTTTAAACCATATGTAAGTTGGGGTGGGTTTTTTTGTAAAAAGAATTTCTGCAACATATTTTTAGAAAAATGTGATGTTCTTTTAAAGAACTCAGTAGAAAATGAAATGTAAAGTATTTTCTGTATAAGCAACGTTTCATTTCAATGTTTTTAAATTCAGGATCTAGGGCAAAATAAACATTTCATATAACATGAAAAAATCAGTACTAGTCACATTTCATGCCACATGATTCACAACCACATAAATGCATGCATTTAATATTATATTTCAAGTGAAAATTAGCCACTTCTTTTATAAAATGTAGGTATCTACTTAAATTCCAAGTACAAAGTACTTTAACCTTATATAATTTAGCCATTATTATTATAAAGCAAATGTAGAATTCTGTAAAATTGGAAACAACCTGGGAACAGATGGTTTACCTAACAGTTAAGATGTCATGTCCCACATTGGGGTACCGGGATTTGATGCCAGCTTCCTGCCAGCACAGACACTGGTAGGCAGAAGTGATGGCTCAGGAATTGGGTGTCTGCCACTCATGTGGAAGACCTGAATTGAGTTCCTGGTTTCTCCTTCCCCAGCTGAGCCCCAGCAATTGTGGACATTTGGAGAGCGAACCAATAGACAAGACTCTCTTTGACCCTCAGGCTCTAAAACAACAAAACCACCACAAAATGCAGTCTTTATAACTAACTTTCTTTTGATGTAGAATACATAATGATTTTGACTATATTTCTCAGTCAATGCAACATATGAACTCCAAAATGTATTTTCTAAAGGTAGAGTAATACCTACAACGGCTGTTGGTTCACAGTGATAGTGTTATAACGGTTCAGTAGATTTAATATAGGACACAATTTCTTAAGCAAAAATTAATAAGAAGATAAGGATGTTTCACACCAATTTTATACTAAACCACAATTCTGTTCCCAAAATGTGAAAAATCGATGTCATGTTATTGTTACGCCTCACAAATAAATGTTTCAGAATTTATTTTTACACAACTGTGAGGGTTCTTCAAAAAAGTTCATAGAAAATGCACACTATCAAAAAAGTATGCATGACTTTCAAAACACTTCTGCACCAAAATAAACTTATCTTAAAATTCTGTATTTCTATGAACTTTTGGATGATCTCTCATAAACAACAGTTTAGAGATATTGAGAGGATCAAGACTCTCTCTTGGCAAACTCTGTGAGCCCTTGCCCAGAGAATATACTGGTTATTTGATACTGAGTTATATTTCAAAATAATAACATCAATACATTAATGCATTAGAAAGCGAAAAGAATGTGTGATCGGCACCTATAATGTAATCAGTCACAAATTTAAAGACTTAAGAGGCTGGCGCTGTTGCCTAGTGGGCTAAGCCTCTGCCTGTGGTGCTGACATCCCTTATAGGCATCTATTCAAGTCCTGGGTGCTCCTCTTCTGATCCAGCTCCCTGCTAATACACCTGGGAAAGCAGTAGAGGAAGGCCCAAGTGCTTGGGCCCCTGAACCCACGTGGAAGACCCAGAAGAAGCTCCTGGCTCCTGGCTCTGGATTGACCCAGATGCGGCCATTGCAGTCATTCGGGTAGTGAACCAATGGATGGAAGACCTTTCTCTCTGTCTTTCCCTCTCCTGGCTCCGGATTGACCCAGGTGCAGCCATTGCAGTCATTCGGGTAGTGAACCAATGGATGGAAGACCTTTCTCTCTGTCTGTCCCTCTCTCTCTATGTAACTGTCTGTCAAATACATAATAAAAAAATCTTAAAAAAAAAAAAGGAGTCAAAACACATACACACAAATACACACATTTCCTTGACTTTTGCTAATGTCAGAGCATGGTGAGAGCAGTAGAGTATCCTAACCTACTCTTGACAATGTCACTGCATGGGCCAGTGCTGTGGCATGGCAGGTAAAGGCTGCTGCCTGCAGTGTGGACATCCCATATGGGCGCCGATTCGAGTCCCGGCTGCTCCACTTCCGATCCAGCTCTTTGCTGTGGCCTGGGAAAGCAGCAGAGGATGGCCCAAGCGCTTGGGCCCCTGCACCTACATGGGAGACCTGGAGGGGGTTCCTGGCTCCTGGGCTCCTGGCTTTGCATCGGCCAATTGGGGAGTGAACCAGCGGATGGAGGACCTCTGTCTCTCTCTCTCTCTGTAACTCTTCCTTTCAAATAAATTAATTAATTTTTTAAAAAAAGAAAATGTCATTGCAATGAAAAAAATCCAAATGAGTACCTTTGGAGTTTTAACCTTTTAAGGTAAATTTTTAAAAGATTTAATACTAACTGATAGAATCAAAAAGGGAGAGAAAGATCCAACATGGGAAGTGGGATACACAGCAGACTCATAGGATGGCAGATGTCCTAAACAACACTCCGGCCTCAGAATCAGCCCTCAAGGCATTCAGATCTGGCTGAAGAGCCCAGGAGAGTATAGCAGGCATGGAAAGCCAAGATATCATGGAAAAAAAAAAAAAAGACCTAAATGAAGGATCTCTGTGAGTGAGATCCCAGTGGAAAGAACGGGGCCATCAAAGAAGGAGGTACCCTTCTCCGAAGGGAGGAGAGAACCTCCACTTTGACTATGACCCTATCGGAATAAGACCAAAGTCAGCGAACTCTAAAGATTTATGTATTTATTTTAAAGGCAGAGTTAAAGAGAGAGAAGGAGAGGGAGAGATAGAGAGAGAAAGATCTTCCATCCGCTGGTTCACTCCCTAATGGCCGCAACAACCAGAGCTGAACCAATCTGAAGCCAGGAGCTTCTTCCACGTCTCCCATGTGGGTGCAGGGTCCCAAGGACTTGGGACATCCTCCACTACTTACCCATGTGCATTAGCAGGGAGCTGGATCAAAGTGGAGCAGCCGGGACTCGAACCACTGCCCATACGGGATGCTCACACTGCAGGTGGTGGCTTAACCAACTACACAACAGCACCGGTCTTAAGGTAACTTTGAATAAGGGGACTTTGCTTCTTGAAAGAAGATTTGTTACTCAAAAGTCATAAAACATTATAAGGAACATAGACTTCATATAATATTAAGAAGGGTAGTTATTTTTATTCCACTATGATTTATATCCATAAATTGTAAGGTACATTTAAAGCTTAATTGAGTAGGAATTTAAAAATGTTCTCATGTCTTAGATATGGTCCTAGAAGTAGACCAGTAAATTCAACCTTAATTATAACAAGGAGAACATGTTCCAGTATTGCTTTATTGTTTTTTAAAAGGCACATTTAATGTAACTACATTAAAATGTCTCATTTACTATGATAGTAATTACACATTTGTCATTTCACTTAAGAATGTATATATTTATTGAACTATTACTTTGTGTCTAGCAGATGCTAGGCACTCTGTAGACATGGTTTCTGATGCCATTGATTTTATTATGTTGCTACAGATGTGTGATATAAAAATATTTTTTTAAAGTCAGTATCAAGTGTCAAATAAAAGGTAGCAACAGAAGGGGAAGCTTGAGAACAGAAGAGCATCACCCAGCAGCAAGGTCCATAATTCACAGATACCAGGAGTCATGAGTTGGGATCTATGTATGAGAATGGAGACACAATCAATATGGGGCAGCATATATAAACTTCCTAAAACAAATTTTATTTCAGAGATACCAAATAACATTGAAGATAATATTAAAAAGTTTGAAATTTTGAGATTTTTGAGAAAAGTGATATTATGAATAGCTTAAGATGACACAGGAAGAAATGCAAAATTGGAGTGGAGGAGCAAAGCTTGCAAGCACAGAAGCCAATTAAAGAATAATCAAGATTTAAGGAAATCAAGGATAAGGCAGTAACAATAGGAAATAAAAGGTGGAAATAGCTACTGTGACAAAAATTTAGCCTTGCAATGTTCCTATAAGGAGACAGGATGAAGGAGAAATTGAGGATAATGTCATACAAACCTGATATACAAAAATGATGACACAGAGAGACATGGAAAAATGAACACTAACTTAGCAAATATGTAGTATATATGAGGCTACCATAATGATGGAGTAACATTTCCATCCTGAAGAATTCTGTGGTACCAGGAGTCAACAGCCACACTTTGTATAACCGAGCACATTTTACAAAACCATGGATACGGGGTGAAAAATAGACGGAAAGCTCTTGATAAGCAATTTCAGCCAAGACATTCTCTTATCAACTTTAAAAATCTATCTGTAAGAGGCCACAAAAGATAATGTCCTATTGTTTTGTCTATTGTTGCACACTGATCAACAGGCACATTAATTTGATTGTTTTACTGTTTACTTTTAAAGAATTTATTCTTTCAGGGCTGGCACCATGGCGCCGGTTAATCCTCCGCTTGAAGCGTTGGCGTCCCATATGGGCGTACGTTTTAGTCCCGGCTGCTCCTCTTGCAATCTAGCTCTCTGCTGTGGCTTGGGAAAGCAGTAGAAGATGGCCCAAGTGCTTGGGCCCCTGACCCACATGGGAGACCAGGGAGAAGCGCCTGGCTCCTGGCTTCGGATCAGCGCAGCTCCGGCCATTGCAGCCACCTGGGGAGTGGACCAACGGATGGAAGACCTTTCTCTCTGTCTCTCTCTTTCACTGTCTGTAACTCTATCTCCAAAATAAATAAATAAAATCTTTAAAAGCTTATTCTTTCATACGTTGACCTTTAACTCTGTGTTCCGAATATGTGTCAATGCAGATACTGTGTTCTGAAAATGCAGAACACAATGTCCACATGAACATGATCTCATTCTGTACATCAAGGCGATAGCAGGTGTCATGGAGAAGAAAAGCAGCAGCAAAAATTTCCAAAAGGTAGAAAGGAAGGGGGAAGGAGAAAAACCAGTGAGAATCCTTGTGTTCCTCTATTTTGTCATGACCAACATATACTTTCTTCTCATTCCTGCACTTGCATTTTCTTTTTCTTTTCTTTTCTTTTTTTTTTTTGGACAGGCAGAGTGGATAGTGAGAGAGAGAGAGACAGAGAGAAAGGTCTTCCTTTTTGCCGCTGGTTCACCCTCCAATGGCCGCTGCGGCCGGCGCATCTTGCTGATCCGAAGCCAGGAGCCAGGTGCTTCTCCTGGTCTCCCATGCGGGTGCAGGGCCCAAGCACTTGGGCCATCCTCCCCTGCCTTCCCGGGCCATAGCAGAGAGCTGGCCTGGAAGAGGGGCAACCGGAATAGAATCCGGCGCCCCAGCCGGGACTAGAACCCGGTGTGCCGGCGCCACAAGGCGGAGGATTAGCCTGTTAAGCCATGGCGCCGGCCTACACTTGCATTTTCTAAAACATATGAGTTTACTTCAAGCAGTTCATGGAAGTGGAATTAAAAATAGAAATTTATTTTGGTGCAAAAAATTTTGAAATATACCCCCATGAAGTGTCTTTAAAAATTCATGGGGCATGAGTATTATGAAAACACTGTGCATTTAATTTGTGCCTCAAAATGAACTTAGATTTTAATTCTATTTTTCTATGAATATTTTTAGGTACCCTCATATAAAATAACATGCAGTTTTAATGTCAAATCAGGAGGGATCACATTCATGAGAAAAAGTCTCAAATTACTTTCAATTAAAAGCCCAAATTTGGCATAACAATTGAGCAAACTGCTACCTTTAATTTTAAAAAGAAACAAATAATATTCCATTTAATTAAGAAAAATAAATCCTGATGTCAATCTTTAACAGCCTCTATCACATGGAGAGGATTCCACATGTTAACAACATTCAAAGCATGAAGGAGGACTTCTGGGCTAACTGCCAATTCCTATTAAAACTATTTTCTCCTCCATCACTAGTTCAAGCATGCACAATATCACAATGCATAAATAACAGCACAACAAGTAAAATACAAGACAGTTCCTCTCTCTTGATTCTCTGGTTATATTGAGTACTAATAGGAATTCATTTCCAGAGTACTGCATGTGGTTCTGGGACCTTGCCAGCTAGGAGGGATATACTGGCATGTAACTAGGAGCAACAAATGGTGACTAAGTTAAAATAGAACCAAAGCCATCCTGACCTCGCTTTTTATAGCATTTCTGAGACATTTTCATAATCACACCGAAAGCTTGTCAGATAACAGAGATAATGGTGCTATACTCCAGGCTTTGCTACTAGAGTTTTTTTTTTTTTTAACTTCTCGACATCCTATTTTGTTATAAACATTTTTATCTGAAATAATCTGCAAAGAATAAGCCATAGTATGTGTTCACCTGAACCAGAAAATCAGGTTCTGGTAAACTTTCTGGAAAGCACTCTATCCTAGCTTTAATCAAGTAAAGAAGTAGGGCTCTAATTGTAGAGAGGCAGTAAAAACATAGTGATTAAATCGACATTCACATCACTTTGCTCCCTTCTGCTTCCTTAGGAAGCTACTGGTTGTTCCACTAGAGTGCAAAGTCTCTTCTTGTTCTACCCTCCAAAGCACCCTCTGTCACACTGTCAGGCTCCTGTCTTAGCTAGTCACTGTATTCCAAATTGATCCATACATTTTTTAGACTCTGATTATTTACTGTGAATCAAAGGTTTATCATAGTTAGTTTGGCTAACAGACTTAAATACATCAACATTTCTCAGGACTGGTTAGGCTGAAATATAGATTTAAATGTTCTTTGAGCTTTTGAAAAATTACAGAAAAATACAAATGCTACTTCTCATAACTCCACATTTAAATCCAAGGTTTAAGAAATAAAAAAAAAAAACCTGTCCTGTGGAGAATAGGAGAATATTACAGAAAAAAGCAGATGTTTGGCTCCAATGTGAAACTGAATATAACTGAGAGTAAATAGGAAAGTTTAGCAACATTCCAAATAATCGACTACAATCACTGAGGAGCACAATACTATTAGTTTGATGTGGTCTAATATAAAAACAGACAAGAATTAGTTAACAATTAATGAATTACTGTGATAACCCAAATAAGAATAGTGTAGAAATATCAAATATATCAAATATATTTCTGTTTCTGCAAAAATATGGATAATAATGAAATGATTAAAATTTTGTCTTTATATTATTATCTTATTTTCAAGTCATTAATTTAAAATTAACTTTTTTAATATAAGATTTACTGAGTTATTTGAGAGGCAGAGTTACAGAGAAACAGAGGGAAGAAGGGAGGGAGGGTGGGAGGAGAGAGGGAGAGGGAGAGGGAGAGGGAAAGGGAGAGAAGTCTTCTATCTGCTGGTTTACTCCCCAAATGGCTACAATGGCTGGACCTGGGCTTATCTGAAGCCAGGAGCTTCTTCTGGGTTTCCTGTGTGGTTGCAGGGGGCCAAGCACTTGGGCCAACTTCCACTGCTTTCCCAGGCACATTAGCACAGAGCTGGCTCAGAAGTGGAACAGCTGGGACTTGAACTGGCACCAGTATGGGATGTTTGTGCTGCAGGCAGAGGCTTAACCTACTACACCACGGAGCCAGTCCCTAAAGTTAACTTTTAAAAATAAGTGCACTTTTTACAAAAGGTTGGGTACCTAACAATAATAATAGAAAATTTCCATTACATAAATTGAGATAAGACCCTGGTTCCAAAGCTGAGTTTTTTCTCAAATAGTTGTTCTAAAAAATCAATGCTTGCTCACTTTGTTCTCTTTTTATTTAGCTGTGCGCTTTGGTCATGCAGGTGTTTCAGAATAATGTGTAGTGGTCATTCAAATTCCACATTGAAAGCAACTGAGCCAAGGATCTTTTGCTTGGTGTCACACAGTATTTTCTAGTCAAATAGGAAAATCAATTATAAACTAGTTCCCTCTATTACATTTTAATAAATAATAACTAAGCTGTTATTATTTATGAATATTCACAACACAATGCTGTATATTCACAACACCATAGGTATTGTACTTCTATTTTACATAAGATTTTATTTGATTGAATCTAACCATAAATCTAGGAGGTAATTTCTCCAGATTTTTTATTTTTTTATTATTTTTTGACAGGCAGAGTGGACAGTAGAGAGAGACAGAGAGAAAGGTCTTCCGTTTTGCCGTTGGTTCACCCTCCAATGGCCGCCGCGGTAGGTGCGCTGCGGCCGGCGCACCGCGCTGATCCGATGGCAGGAGCCAGGTGCTTCTCCTGGTCTCCCATGGGGTGTAGGGCCCAAGGACTTGGGCCATCCTCCACTGCACTCCCTGGCCACAGCAGAGAGCTGGCCTGGAAGAGGGGCAACCGGGACAGGATCGGTGCCCCGACCGGGACTAGAACCAGCGCCGCAAGTTTGAGGATTAGCCTAGTGAGCCGCGGCGCCGGCCAATTTGTCCACATTTTATACAGAAATGTGAAGTTTGCCCCTAATCAACATCTAACATGTGGTTGTCATAACATTAAAGTAATATTGTAATTCATATATAATATATACATACAATAATATATTAGTACTTTTCTAAATCTTAGAAGCTAGGATACATTAAAACATTTTATTTGGGGCTGGTTCTGTGGTGCACTGGGTTAAAGCCCTGGCCTGAAGCGCCAGCATCCCATATAGGTGCTGGATCTGGTCCCAGCTGCTCCTCTTCCAATCCAGCTCTCTGCTATGGCCTAGGAAAGCAGTAGAAGATGACCCAAGTACTTGGGCGCCTGCACCCACGCGGGAAACCCTGAAGAAGCTCCTGGCTCCTGGCTTCCAATTGGCGCAGCTCCAGCTTTTGTGGCCATCTGGAGAGTGAACCAACAGATGGAAGACCTCTCTGTCTCTACCTCTCTCTCTGTAACTCTGTCTTTAAAATAAATCTTTTTTTTTTTTTTTTGACAGGCAGAGTGGACAGTGAGAGAGAGAGACAGAGAGAAAGGTCTTCCTTTGCCGTTGGTTCTCCCTCTAATGGCCGCCGCGGTAGCGCGCTGCGGCCGGCGCACCGTGCTGTTCCGATGGCAGGAGCCAGGTGCTTCTCCTGGTCTCCCATGGGGTGCAGAGCCCAAACACTTGGGCCATCCTCCACTGCACTCCCTGGCCACAGCAGAGAGCTGGCCTGAAAGAGGGGCAACCGGGACAGGATCGGTGCCCCGACCGGGACTAGAACCCGGTGTGCCGGCGCCGCAAGGCGGAGGATTAGCCTGTTGAGCCATGGCGCCGGCAATAAATATAAATCTTTAAAAAAATTTTATCTAACAAACATAACCATGTCATGGCAAGTGAAATTCTTCCATCTACTGTTTCTTCACATTGGTTTGTCTACCTTTTCACTCTCATATATATAATCCTTAAATTTAAAAAAAAAAGAAATTTGAAAGGCAGAGACAGAGATCAGAGAGATCTTCCATCCACTGGTTAACTCCCCAAATGTCCACAACAAACATGGCTGGGCCAGGCCAAAGCCAGGAACCAGGAACTCCAGCCAGATTTCCTATCTGGGTGGAAGGAACCCAAGTATTTTATATCTGCTCTTTCCCAGGGTGAACATTGGCAGTAAGCTGGAAGTAAAAGCAGAGCCAGACCTTGAACCCAGGCATTCTGATATGAGATGAGGATGTCTTAACTGTAATGTCAAACAACCCAGCCCTCTCATATATAATTCTTAAGAAAAAAATATTTTTAGAATATCAGATTCTATAGGACAACTCAATTTAAAGCATTTACAAATTTAAAAACACAGAAAATAATATAATTTTTCAACTCTATAGATGCAGGGAAGAAGACAACACCAATCTACCCATTTTTAGACTGCAACAGGATGAGGTAAAATCAAGGATATATTTTTTGAAATGCTTCCTAGTATGTTCTCAAAGTCATGTGACTTTGGATGATGTTTGTAAAACAGGAGTTTAAAATGTTAGGTAAATTAAAGAAAACCTCAAATTATTTGATAATTTTGCTATTGAGAGAAAGGGTATACACTGCTCCTTTAAAAATGTATCTGTTTTGAAGTTATTGGTCATAATGTTATGGGAAAGGGACACTGCCAACATCTGGCCCTAATTGCCATTATACTCTGGCCAACTGCAGCTTCTTGAAATACTTACTCTTGGAATACAATCCTTTGCTGAGAGGAAGCTCAAGCAGCCACAGGAAGAGACCCACGTGGAGACGAACTGAGGCCACCACATAACAACCAGCACCAGTGTGCCAGCCATGTGAGCATGCCACGTTCAGGGTGGATCTTTCAGCCACAGAGAAACCTCATCAAAACAGCAGAGATCTATCCCTATGGAGTCTCATCCAATTTGCAGATATGCTTGCAAAAATTAATGATTGCTGTTGTTTTAAATCACTATGTCAATGAATAACCAGAATAAACTACCAGCTCCTCATCTAAATACCAAGAGACTTATTATTACTAATCACTATTACTCAAATGTTGTTAAAGCAAGTTACTAACCACGTTCAGAAATGCACAAAATAGTGCTAAAAATTGTTTTATGTAAACATTTAGCTTTCCCCCAAATATACAACAAATATCTATAAATATAATATTTGGCAAATGTTTTAGACACTTTACATTAATTCTTGCATTTGGCAGTTTTAATGGATTAGTTACTATCTACAAGAATTCTTATTAGCATGCAAGAGGAGAAAAGGAGTTTGGGCATAGCTCAAAATAAAAAGATGGAAAAATGAGGAGTAACTATATGGAGATGGCAGCATTTAAATTGAGACTTAAATAAGTGTAGAATTTGGATATTCAAACATAAAAAGGAAAACATTGCATATTGAGAAGACGGCAAGTTAAAGGCCCTGAAATATGACAGAATTCATATTAGCAATCTCTGAAATGTACAAAATTTTCAAAATCAGATATGAATTGTGTGGCTACTATATTGACCGACTTTAGGTGGAAAGCATTAGGCTAAATTCCTTCTCAAAGTAGTAGAGGATCTGGAGCCGGAGTCAGAAAAACATGGTGTGTGGGCCAAATCTAGCGAGCTGTTTAGTGTTATAAGTGAAGCTGCATTGGAACATGGCCCTGCCCACTTATTTACACATTGACTAGGGCTGTAGCCATTGGGTAAGGCTACTGTGGCAAAGCTGTATATTTGCAACAGAGCCTTTATTAAGTGAAAAACAATTCTCATTTTCTTTCACAAGAGATGCCTCCTTCCCAACATACTCTCACATGACATATGTTAATATTTCAATAGGAAAAGATGGAACTTAATGCAATTATACAGATGGTTATACAGATATTTAAACTATTTCCCTACAGCAACCCATTGTACTTTGATATCATCTTTAAACATTACACTGACAATCAAGGTTACACAAAATTTTAACATGTAGCTTTCAATAGTGTCTAATCACTAAATCACATGTAAAACTTCAGATTTATTATAAATTACATTAATTAAGGAAAATTTATTCAGGCTATCATCATAAATAACTGCAAAAATATTAGTTACACAATCTTCCATCTAAAATTTTATAATTAGCATATGCTCATCATATCTCAACTATACAGAAAACAGAACCTTTCTTTTAATGTCTCCACCTATATTTCCGAAATTGTGCTTCATGTACAGGAATGTCTGTGATCTATCATTTTGGAAGCAGGCATAATTTCGAGCTGTGGACAATCTTGTCATGTTTTATGTTTTAGTCTCCTGAGCAAAGCTATGTGTATACACTGTTATTTCAGGTCACAAGGGTCCTTCTTAAACACTATTTGCAATGATGTCTAGGACACACAGACCTTTACTAAGAAACTACTTTAAAACAAAACCCTACAGTTCAATTACAATTTTAAAAAGATACAGTCACCATTTGTTTAATTTTCATTTTATTTGAAAGATGGAGAGTGAAAGAGAAAGAATCTTTCATCTACTGTTTCACTCTCCCAGCTGGTTCCGGGATGGACCATTCTGAAATTAGGAACTAGGAACTCCATCCATGGCTGCCATGTGAGAGACAAAGACCAAAGTACTTGATATATCACCTGCTGACTTCCAGGGTGCACATTAGCAAGAAACTGGAATTGGAAGTGGAGCCAGGACTCAAACCCAAGCATTCTCATTAAGGATGCAGGCATCCTAAGCTGTGTATTTACTATTACATCAAATGCCCACCCTGAGATCACCATTTTAAAAAATACAAGACAGTGCTAGAAATTTGTCTAGAAAAGGAACAATTCCATATATTCACAAAAGAAAAGTTGATATCCAACTTTTAGTCTGTTTCATGTAGGGAAAAATGAAGCCTTATTACACATGATATATTTTAAGCTAGTCATCATAGCAGAGAAAATAGTAGAAGGTGGTTAAAAAGGAATTTAGGGATTCTGCTTATTTCTAATAAGAAACAAAGAAAAAGAAATGTATTCCTTATAACATAATTCCTTATCTAATTTGAGGACCTAAACTTAACAAGCCTCTGCTATATAATGTGCTACTGAAGCACAATTTTCCTAAAATATAACTTTATTGTCTCAACTCAGGGAGGGAGGAGACGGTCAAGCCAGCAACATATGCTGAAAACAGTGATGTGTGGGTTCATGTATGAAAAAAAGAGAACACAGGACCAATAAAAACGACTTACAGATCAGTGGACCTGCAGCTGTCACTATACTTACACTTCACAACCTTTGGCTATCTTTGGCATTACTCTGGCAAGCCGAGTCTGAAGGCAAGGGCTGACTCCACAGAAGGAACTGAGAGGGCAGAGCGCATGCAGCAGGGTCCTGTCAACTAGAAGCCTCAGATATGGTACAGACTGATCTGCCAGGGACCTGAATTCCACCAACATCTTTCTCACAGGAAGCACGAGAAAAGAAGAGAAGCCAGACCATGTGCTTCGGATTTCAATAAAGTCAATTTTTCTTTAGCAATTAGTGCTTTGATCATCACTCACAAATTAAATTCCTTTTGAGGCTATTCATAAGTTGGACAATGATCCTGAATAGGTTTTACGATTGCATTAAAATTATCTGTTAAAGAATGATACATTTCAATTTATTTTGTCCCTAAAATAGAAGGAAGAGAACCATAAGACTTGAGGTATTGTGGAGTTTGCTGAAATTCCTGTTCACACAGCCATCCTGCTCATTATTTTGGACCTGTTGATATATCCTTGTCTGGTTCTCTTAAATGAGTCTCTAAGTACATAATCATGGTACTTTCTTCTTAGGCTCTCTGGTTTTGTTTTTTTGTTTTTTGTTTTTTTTTTTGTTTGTTTGTTTTTTGGTTTTTTTGTGGGAGGTAAAATAGCAAGGTTTATTAGGGAAGGGGCATCCGTAAGGACGGATGGGCACCTCTCCAGACAGAAGGCTCTCTGTTTTTAAAAATGCTTTACTATATTCGGTTCCTGAGACCTCAGAAGCGTCTAGCTACAAATATATGGTGGTTTTAGCAATTGGAGTATCTATTTCCTTCTAGAACCTTTCCTGGTGAGGCTCAGAAACTTTCTGGAAGTACTCTGAGCCAATGTCTTTAAAAAAATGACTAACAGAGGCCAGCACTGTGGCGTGGCGGATAAAGCCACTGCCTGCATTGCAGGCATTCCCTTTGGGCCGGTTGGTTCCTGTCCAGCTGCTGTACTTCTGATCCAGCTCCCTGCGAATGGCTTGGGAAAAGCAGAAGAAGATGGCACAAATGTTTAGGTCGTTGCTACCCACATAGAAGACCAGAATGAAGCTCTTGGATCATGGTTTGGCCAGGGCTGGGGCAGGCCATTGCAGCCATCTGGGGAGGGAACCAGCACATGGATTATCTCTATTTGTGTCTCTCTCTGTCTGTAACTTTGACTTTCAACTAAATAAATTTTTTAAAAAAATGAAAATTATTGGTAGATTTTTATTGTCTACCTCATCTACCTATTGTCTACCTTTTCTTTCAAATAGTTGAAAGACATTTTAACTGACACATAAAACTTGTAGATGTATATGGGGTACCCTGTGGTGTTCAAATCCATGTGTTACATTGTGTGATGTCCAATCAGGGTAAACATATATATCTCTTCAAACACTTAACATGCCTTCATGGTAAAAATGATCATCTACTTAACTAAGTTAAACAGTCACAGTTTTCAGTTCCCATACCTATGAGCCCATGCTTATTTTAAGCATATTTATTATTGAATCTCACAAACATTTGTCTAAAGTTAATTCTGTGACACATCCTTCCATAGCCTATAAGAGACAGTTCAAATATTTAAAACATTCACTTGGGGTCGGCGCCGTGGTGCAGTAGGTTAATCCTCCGCCTGTGGTGCCGGAATCCCATATGATCGCTGGTTCTAGTCCCGGCTGCTCCCTTTCCAATCCAGCTCTCTGCAATGGCCTGGGAAAGCAGTAGAGGATGGTCCAAGTCCTTGGGTACCTGCACCCGCATGGGAGACCAGGAGGAAGCTCCAGGCTCCTGGCTTCAGATCGGCATAGCTCTGGCTGTTGCGGCCATTTGGGGAGTGAACCAACGGAGGGAAGACCTTTCTCTCTGTCTCTCCCTCTCATTGTCTGTAACTCTACCTCTCAAGCAAATAAATAAAATATTTTTTAAAAAACATTCACTTGTCTTCAAGTACTGAGAGGAGAAAAATAAACATTTCTTTATTATTAGGAATAAGAAATATAAAATGCTAGGGGAAGCTCTGGTGTACACTGTAAAAGAAACAAGGCATAACTCGTTTTTCCCAAGTCCTATGGCAAACCTAGTCATGAGCTACAATCTATTACTAACTGGTCAAGAAGTTTTGAAATACAATTTCTCTTTTCATATACTTAATCACAAGAAGATGTGTATTTAAGACATGCCCTCCAAATGCTCCACACCTCAGCTTCTCTTTTAAAAAGTATGAGGTTTTAACTGAAATCTTTACATTTCATTAGAATAGATGCTTCTACTCTAATCTTTCAGTGAAAATAGTCCCCCAAATCTCTTCTGGTCATTGTTAAAATACCATAAAGTGTTTTAGAATATTAATAAGAAGGTATACTTACTATTTGAAGTGGTCATATTTGCCTCTAAATGACCTTTAAATATTCGTAAAATGTCTTACTTCTAAAGCACCAAGACATCTCTCTCAAAATCTCCGGTGGTAAACTCACTTCACTTCTCTTATGGTAATGTACAGAGAGCAGCTACTGTAAAATACATCCTACCCATTTGCTGGCTCTCGTGGAACCACACAAAGCAGTAGAACATAATATGTAAGCATAGAATTTCCACTCATTTACTTTCATGCAAGGCTAGAATGCTTTCAAATGAAAACTAACTTAAGACTTGATCACTAAATGGGGAATTGTGGTAAATCAAGAACTTTTCAAAGCACATGATGAACTTCATTAAAATTCGAAGAATGTAAAATCAGGGACCAGCATAGTGGCATAGTTGGTAAAGCCCTCATGGGTGCTGGTTTGGGTCCTAGCTGCTTCACCTTCAATCTAGTTCCCTGCTAATATACCTGGGAAAGCAGCAGATGATGGTCGACATGCTTGGGTACCTGCCACCCATATAAGAGATCTGTAAGAAGTTCCCACCTCCCGGTTTTGGATTGGCCCAGCTCTGGCCATTGTGGCTATTTGGGAGTGAACCAGCAGATGTAAGAGCTGTCTTTCTCTCTCCGTACCTCTGCCTTTCAAATAAATAAATCTTTAAAAAAAATAATGTCAAATCATATCGCATAATTCAAAACTAAAGAATGTAAATTAATCTGAAATGCACATTATGTATGTATGAGCAAACAAACTCATAATTATAAATATTAAACTACTTTATACCTTTTGATAGAATTATGGATTATATCAAAGTATACTTTAAATATAAATTAAATTAATTATTTAAAAAATAAATATGCTATATAACATACATAACTGGAATTCTGATTTCTAGTTCCCTAAACCTGTTTGATAAGTGGGTAACTAAATAGATTGACAAAGAACACCTGTTTAACATGGTCTAAAACTCTTATTCTAGTTTGACATCCAGCAAAAAAAAAAAAATAGCTTTCAGACTTATTTTTTGGGGGGATAATACCAAGCAGGACTCATCTCCTATGTCTATTCTTCTTGTTTCTGAAAATTCTCTATTCAATAAAAATTTAGATTACCTTAGCAATGACTTATCAACATGCCCATGAAACAATTAAAAACCAATAGTATGGAAACTTAGGACTAGAAAAAGCCAAGAGATACTACTTTGAAAGAAATATCACAGTACATGAAACTGATGGAGGAGGCATAAGCAATGCTATTATGTGGAGAACTGCACATAAATATCAGAAGGAATGCACATGTTGAATAACCGTATGGACCAGAAAACTACCTGAAAATTTAATTGTAAAGGTTTGTTAGCAGTTGGGTCTGTAGTGGTTTATAGCAAATCTTTTAGTAAAAATTCCCTCACCAACTACCACTAAGTCTTATATACTGTAGCTGATAACCTGCTATTTTCTAGGATTTTCAATTGGGTTAAAAGTGTAAGCTTTAGTTTATTTAAAATCAATAAAAGTAAATCAGAGCCTGAGTTTGGCTATAACTGGTTTACAATAATAGCTCTGTGGGAGTCAGAATATTTGCTATGCTACACATAGAATTTATATGGGTCTAAAATTAATCCATAGAAAAGTTCCTAGTTTTTGATTCATTTTGTTGATCCATGTAGCCTTTAAGTGAACATTTGTATTAGTGATACATGCTAGTGTAATTAGCAGGATTAAGACAGTAGCCACAAACATTACACATTAGAGTATCTTATAAGTAAGACTGAGAAACTGTGTCCAATTTTTTAGGGGGGGAATTCATTTAAAATTATGTGGGTACACAAACATTAGACTTGGCTGTTCCACTGCGCTGATGCCATGGAATTCATCCCAGGTATAGAACATAGTGCACAGTGCTACTGTTAAGATAAAAATTCATGCTTTTAAGACAAGAATAAAGGAGCAAGGTCACTCTAAGGAAGGGTAGTGAAAAGATCTCCAGCTCCTCAAGCAGGATTCTGCAGGCTGGGCAGTGCTTGCAGACAGGGTGGTGGATGTGGCTTCAGGAAAAAGATAGCAAATGACTAGACTGCTGTTTTTTTTTTTTTTTTTTTACATTTCATGTTTTGGAAAATGCTATTAGTTATGGTTTAAACATTCATAACTACTAAGAGAGATTTAATGATAAAGTTAAGTGGTTGGCTCTGGGAGGTATTTTTTACTTAACCTACAGTTCTGGCTGAGAGGGTGTCAGAATTGTGAGGGGAAAGACTTGGCAGCATCTATCATATTAATCCCAAATGCTACTGTGGTGATGATTCTTGTGGTTTGGAGTCATTTCAATGTGTGCAAGGGAGGGCTCCCTTTTTGGCAAATGATTTGGAGTGAGGCTGATATAAACCTGTCTGTATTCATTTCGGGCATAGATAAGGGTGGTTTCTTCACAAAAGCTTTAAGTTTGTGGTTGTAACTATGTCCTAGAAGAATTCAAGCTTGACTAAACCCAAAAGTAAATTTTTGCAGACTAACATAGTGATATCAATTTCACATAATATGCTAGAGTGAGATAATTCTTAGTAAATAGATCCACGATTCCTTCCTTTTGTAGCCTCCAAGGCAACCTTCTCAGGGAAGACTTCTATGTTTACCGCTTACCTCTACTTTGGCACTGGTGATATTTGGTGAATCTTTCCTCTGTGCTTGTGTTATAACTGTGAGCAATATTTAGATTACTGAGCCTAAATGCAAGAATTGAATATTTATTTCTGCAAACCAGTGTCAGCCTAAGTGGAAATCTCTATCAGCCAGATCTAGGTTTGCATCCTGTTTTGACATGTATTAACTATAAATAAAACTTAGAGCACTAGTGTCAATCAATCCACGCTTAAGTTTCTCCATGTACAAAATGGGGTTAAAATGAAGGTTAAATGTGGCACCTAGAATGACACATGGCACAGAGAGTACTGGGTGTTTTTTTGACTTACCTATTTTCTTCCATTCTTTTCTAGTACATTTGTTGAGAACCCCTGTAGAGGTTTAAATGGTATCTTTCCCTCTACACACACACACACACACACACAGAGTTTTAACAGCAATTCATAAGCATTTACAATTGAATAAAGAACATTAAAGGATAGCAAATTTGAAAAAAGGAAAGCATTAGAGTGAGTGCTGTTGCAGTGGTTGACATTGGTTGGGCTGCTTGCATCCCATATCACAATGTCTGAGTTCAATCCCTGACTCTGCTTTTAATTCCAGTTAAGACTCTATGAATGTAATATAGGTAAACCAAGACCATAAGTCTTGGTAAGCCTGGCTACTAATGAACTCTTTCATCAAATTATATTCCAAACACAAGAGTAGTTTACCAGGTAGTTCACAAATAAACCTGTTCACTACACTAAAGCAGCATGGAGCTTTTTAGTACAGCAAGTTAGTCTACAAGGTGGAATAAAATAAGTCCTAAGAAGAAACACAATGCTTTTTAGAACCACAGTATAGCTGGCAAGAAATTCTAATGGTTAATGAAAAGAGGTAGTCAAGAAATGTTGCATGAGAAGGATAACATTGACTAGAATCTCAAAGCATACATGAGCAGGAATTTTGCTAAGCAGAAAAGGGCAAGGTACGGACGTACTTTCTGGACTCAGAAAGTAGATGAGCAAGGACAGAGATGTAAAGTTATGTGTCAGTTTGATTACCTGATGCAGAGTATGACATGGTGATGGGAAACGATATCTGAAAGGAAGACGGGAGACTGGAGAAGAGAGAGAAATACATTATTCTCTGAAAACACTCTCCTCACCAGAAGATAGAGTCAATAGTTAGGTCAATCTTTGGCATACGCAAGGACAATCAGAATTTTCAAATATTTTTCTATCTTACTGACTAAATGCTTTACTAGATGCTGTACTTAAGTTGTGAGGAATACATTGTTTGGTGAGAAACCAATGTTGCCCTTCATCTACATAAAATGTCCTGGAAAACACAGAGAGTAAGAGAAGGTGCCATAACAAATACACAACAGGAATGCAGGAAAGTGAGTGGATAGGATGAGCAGGGTGGGCAGACACAAGGGAAGGCTTCAAGGAGTGAGTCATGTGTAAGATAAAAGCTGAAAAAGGGCAGAATATTGATAATTTTAAAAAGGAAATAGAGGACATTTCAGGGTGATAAAGGAGCACGTCAAACCACAGGGACAGGGATTCTAGAAACTGGGAAGGAAAACCAGATGACTGAGGGAGGTACTGTCCTTTCCTCCTGCTTCCAGAATCAGACAAAATGGGGAAGAGGGGGAGAATAGGAGGAATCAGAAATCTAAGTGGATTTATATATTGGAGAAACATAGTAACAGGCATTATATATCATGCAAAAATTATTCCATATACTATGTATAGCCATAGGAAGAAAACTGCTGTAACTGGACTGAGCTGTTAGCAAGAAACCTTTGGCAGCAGTATGAAGAACAAACAGAGACCCATCTATCTATCCAATAAGACTCAACATTTACCATGTACCAAAGACTGGACCAGCTGTTTGGAATACAACTAACAACCAGAATAGTAGCTGATCTCACAAATCTTACATAAACTGTTGGGAAAAAACGAGACATGAAGACAATAATTACATAAGTAATTTATGATCAGAAACAGTGATGCATGCATGAAAGGTATTTACAAGAAGTTTTCATTTGTTTTAGAATGTTAAGAAAGCTGTGAAATGAAGAGATGTTTTAGTTAAAATATCAAAGATGGCTAGGAACTAATCTGGTATGGGTTTGTGTGTATTTGGGAGGTGAGTGTGGAAATCCAGGAGAAAATCGTGTGGAGGAGAAGGAAGATCTTGCACAAAGATTCTTCAGTACAAGAAAGAGACTGTAAGGCAATCTGAATCAGAGAGCTTTCTGAAATTACGAATGGGGTCAGAGGCAACACAGCGAGCCAAGACAGAATTCTGGATTTTGTTATTTGTTTGTAATACTCTTAAGGTCCCTGAAAATTTATTTAATTTCCCTGCATCCAATATGGTATAGAAATGCTCTGATTTTGGTTGCAAACTCTTAGAATTTAAGAAACACCTATAGCAAATTCATACTCCCTAGTGTAGAACTGCTGTGTGATGTGATACAGATAGAAAATTCTATATATTTGCTTTCAAAACAGAAAAAAGTTTAAATAGCTTCATGTTTTAGTAACTGAAAGCATCAAAGACAACTAATGGTCATAAAACCACAATTACTTTTATTCCATTACTTTAATACCTTTTACATTACATAAAATTATTACAGATATAAAATCTTTTCTTTGACATCCTGTGGCAAGTCAAGACATGAAAGCTATGGTTTTTCTAGTTACAAACATTGTATATTCTTTATTGCTTTCTAATGCAGAAAACATCTTCCTTTTTAATCATCATTTCACTAACATGCTAATTTGTAAAATTAGGTTGAGAGTAATATAATAGTCAGAAAACTTAAATGTTGTATTCATGGATATTTCCTACAATTTCATGCATCTCACCTAAAATATAAACTTTTTACTTTGGTTTTTAGATATCTTTCAAAAAACTTGCAACTAGGAGAAGGTCGCTGGCAGTCAGCTTTGAGGTGACCAGAGAGTCAAGAATAAGGATAAGCTGCTCAGAAGGCACAGAAATCAAAAAGGAAATTTTCTCCTTTCTTGTTTTTCAGCTGGTCAGCTTTACCCTTTTAATGTAATGTATTCTGGTGCAATACTGTATATGACATAGCATATTCTGTCATAGTGACCTTTTTTCCTTTTGAAAACTTGACTGACACCATATATATGTATTTCCATTTATAAAAGCAACAATGGAAGAGGGAAGACAAAGGGAGAACTCTGATTCTCTCAGGGCATTTGAGTCTGTGGTCAGGCAACCCCAAAGGCAGAGTGAAAAGAAGTAGGTCAGAGGGCATGACAGTGCCAAAGGGAGGAGCTGCAGAGAGAAACAGCCATTCCCCATGCCAAACCGAGAGGCCAAGTGAAGACTGGGAATAGATAAGAGCTTTATTAAGAGTGCTTATGTGCAGAATCCAAAAGCAGAAAGAACAATCTTCAAGGTAGTCGTCAGTAACTGTGAGAATTTAATGCATGTCAGATTCTGTGTTAATTGATCAGAACAGGAAGCTGAATAATCTTGTCTCTTCAAAAAGCTTGCAGTGGTTTGCAGGGCAAAGATACATAAAAGGATAATTGTGATACCATGTAGCATGTATTCAGAGTATTTTTGTAAAATTGCAAAAGGAACCATAGCTAACTTGGTTGGGAAGAATTGCTTGAAATTCTTTATGAAAAAGGTAATACCTCCAATGAGAAGGGAATTCTTGCGTATGAGGAGGATGTATTTCAAGTAGTGGATGGCATAAGCAAAGACAGGCAGTATGGCAGGGAGCAATGTGTAGAGTGGGGGACTTCCAGCAGGATTGCTAAAGACTGATATGATCCAGGGAGTGTGAAAACATTATGCTGGGTAAGCAACTTGGCACTAAATCATTGCAGGATGTCAAGTTAAGTCGTTTAGATTTTATCCTGAAGATAATGAGAAAAACTGAAGGTTTCCTTAAGCAAGGGAGTGACATAGTCACAAAAGCATTTATAAGCATATGGTCTTAAAAAGCACATAGGTTGGGGTCAGTGCTGTGGTGCAGTGGGTTAAGCTGCTGTCTGCAATATTGGCATTTCCTATGGATGCTGCCATTTGAGTCCCAGCTGCTCCACTTCTAATCCAGTTCCCTGCTAGTGGCCTGGAAAAGCAGAGGAAGATGGTCTAAGCGCTTGGGGCCCTGCCACCCATGTGGAAGACCCAGAAGAAGCTCCTGGCTCCAAGTTTCAGCTTGGCTGAGCCCGAGCCTTTGTGGCCATTTGGGCAGTGAACTAGCAGGTGGAAGATCTCAATATCTTTCTCTCTCCTTCTCCCCCCACCCCCTCTGTAACTCTGCCTTTCAAATAGATAAAATAGATAAATCATTTTTTAAAAAGCACATAGAAAATGCATATTATGAAATCATGCATGAATGTAATTTTTTTTCTTCCAAACTAAGTATCATTTAATACTGTTTTCCATGAGTTTTTGTTTTTTTTAAATACACTCTGCTTGTGTGTTGTGTGTATAATTTTAAAGGGATCAAACTAGATGCAGAAAGAATAGTCATAAAGCCACTGAAATTGTCCTGGCAAGACATAATAAATGTTTAGAGGTGTTGAGCGGTGGCAATCACAGACCAGAATTGGGTTCCGGATTGTTTGGGTATGGGCAGTCACTGGAGAAACTGAACAGTCAAAAATGATTTCTAAACTATTAGAACTTAGATAGCTTTAGAGGATAAATACTTGGGGAAGCTTAAAAAGTTCTGTTTTAAAATGAACCATTTAAAGTGCCTGCTACCATCAAGGGAGATTCTTACAAACAGTTGTAATAAAATGAGCATGAAGCTCTGTGGAGACTTCCAGACCCAGGATAGGCAGGGCCTGTGCTATGCCCTTCATAGCAGAAAGCAGCTGTAGAGGATATGATGACTCTACGCCCTTCACCATCCCTTAGGATTAAGGGCTGGAATCTCTCTGAGGGGGAAAATGATGTAGGCAAGTAGATAGGATAAAATTGATTAGATTTGTGGGCTGGAAGACCATGCCTTTGCCACAACCCTGTGTGATCTCACACACCTACCTGACCCATCTTTATGCCCACCTGCCAACCACTCCCCTAAGGGAGTGAATAACGGGCCTGGAACACGGTGGGCCCCTCACTTTGTTGCTTTTACTGCCTGCGCCTTCGGGGTTTGTGGCCTTTGGGCTTTCTTGCCTGCATGCTTGTGCCATGTGGCTCACTCCTGGCCTGCTCTTGGCTTGGTATGGACCCAACTTAGCTTCTAGACTTCTCTTTCTTCCCTACATAAAGCCCTCACTCTCCTGTACATTTCTCTCACTGAATAAAAAAGCTTAAAAACTTAAAAAAAGAGATCACAGCTTGGAACTAGAAAAGCTTGGGTAATTAACACAGGTATAAATGGTAGTTGAAACCATGAAAGTGAATGAAATCACCCACCTGTATACAGGCCAGATACCGAGAGAGAGCAGCAGGCTGCAGACCATGACTTGGGAGTGGGGGAGGGGGTGTGGGGTTGCATTTAATGAATGGGCAGAAAAGGAGGAGACAGAAAGCAGGATGTGAAGAATACTAGGAGATGAAAACGGTCTAAATGCAAGAGTGGACCCAAGAAGGACCCTCTCAAACAGATCCACTTCAAAAGTTAAAGCATTTGTTTTTCTTGTTTTCTTTTTTTTTTAAAGGTTTCTTATTTTAATTTTTAATGATTTTCTAACAGAGTCAATATAGTTTGTAGATACAATTCTAAGAATATCGGGCTGGCGCTGTGACATAGTAGGTTAATCCTCCTCCGGCAGCACCGGCATCCCATATGGGCACTGGTTCTAGTCCCAGCTGCTCCTCTTCCAATCCAGCTCTCTGCTGTGGCCTGGGAAAGCAGTAGATGGTGGCCCAAGTACTTCAGCCCCTGCACCCACATGGGAGACCAGGGAGAAGCGCCTGGCTCCTGGCTACGGATCAGCGCGGCTCCAGCCATTGCAGCCATCTGGGGAGTAAACCAACGGACAGAAGACCTTTCTCTCTTCCTCTCCCTCTCACTGTCTGTAACTCTACCACTCAAATAAATCTCAAATAAATAAATATCTTTAAAAAATTTTAAAAAAGAATATCATGATATTCTATTCCCTCTCTCTCTCCATCCCCTCTCCCTCACGAACTTAAAGCTAATGAATGACAATTGCTTTTTTTATTTTTTTATTTTTGACAGGCAGAGGTAGACAGTGAGAGAGAGACAGAGAGAAAGGTCTTCCTTTACCATTGGTTCACCCCCCAAGTGGCCACCACGGCCGTAGCGCTGCGCCAATCCGAAGCCAGGAGCCAGGTGCTTCTCCTGGTCTCCCATGCTGGTGCAGGTCCTAAGGACCTGGGCCATCCTCCACTGCACTCCCGGGCCAAAGCAGAGAGCTGGACTGGAAGAGGAGCAACCGGGGCAGTATCTGGCGCCCCAACCGGGACTAGAACCCCGGGTGCCGGCGCTGCAGGTGGAGGATTAGCCTATTGAGCTGCGGCACTGGGCCACTGACAATTGCTTTAAAAAAAAAAAAAAGACAGTAATAATTGTAAGAAAATATATTCTGTTGTCCTCATCTTGCTTCAACAATGTATGCTAACTACGGAGGTATGGAATGTGACTGTGCAAGTAAACAGCAATAAGAAAGATGGTGAGTAGAAAGGTGACTGCATTAATTCTTTTCAGATGAGATAGCACCAAGTTATTACGTGGGAAGTAAACCACATTTGGACTTTATTCCCTTTATTCAGGTTTGACTGTGCAGTTCCTGGCTTATTCTCACTCTATACTTTGTTTTCCTACTGATGCTCACTCCGAAATAACTTGGGAGTTTGCTGGCATTACTTTTAGGGTAGAATGAAGAATGGAAAATCAATTCAATTCAAGCAATATACTTATGTAAATGGTGCTTATATTTTTATATGAAAACTCAAACCAGATATTCAAAATGAGTATCACGTTTGTTTTGACTGCCAACCCAAAGCAGACCACCACCACTACTCCTTCTAGTAGTAGCCAAGCATAACAAGAAACATAAGCAACCAAAAAGCCACACATAAAACAAATCCTAAGGAATGTATGCAGAAGCTAAATAAACAGAGGAGGTCACCAAGCACATGCACTGTCAGGAAAAGGGGAATGAAATCTACGGAAAAAGAGAAACCACCTGCCAATTTCAAATAATTCAGATACAGGAACTGACTGTGGTGAGCCTACTTGCTGATCCTAGACAGTAACCACACAGACTTTCGGTGCTTTGAACATTAGCAAAAACAATCTCAAATTTCATGCATTGCAGAGCTTAGCACACAGGTGTTATATCACAATTTTAATTTTGAAAGTGCTCTTGCCTTATTTAGAAAATAGTGAGCTGTTCCTGGTGTTTTGAATTTGGGAAAAACGAAAAGAAAATGTTAAGCCTGATTCTTTGTTCCACTCATCTCAAACATCTCTATTCTTTTGCTAACTTACTTCTGAAATTCACAGTAGCTTTCTAAATGACAGCAATTATCCCCATGATATGGAAGGGAGTGAGAATCTGACTGGAGTTATGAAGGACTTTCAATATAAATTCTCCATTTTTAAGATTTTTTAAGTGACACCTAAGAGTTTATCAGGGCTAGAGAAAGCACCAAATCCATCTTTTATATCAAGAATGACATCAGGGTAGCTTATGGAAAAGGTGATGGCTGGTAAGACGAAGACCAATGTGTAAAGATTCAGAAAAATCTCCAACAGTGGAACAGGCAAAGTCTGAAGAACCAAGCTGAGGTGGCAGGATGTGTTGAGAAATAAGCCAGCACAATACCAGAAAATCTGGGGGGCTGGTAGAACTCAAGAGCACAGAAGAATTTGTTTCTCTGAATGCTGCTGGGCTGTTGTGCCACTGAAGTCTCTGGGGCAGACACTCAATCATGAGCATAAGAGCTAAGTAAGCACAAGGAATAACCTAGGAGTTGGCTGAGTGCACAGAATTCCAGGATAACTCAAGAGAGGGTCTGCAGCAAGATTCATGTTATATACACCAGGTATAGGTGAGGAATTCAGATTTGGGGGTCTGTGAGAGCATCTTTATCAGAATGGAACTCAAGTAGTGAGCTGAGGGCTAGGGAAAAAAATAGAGAGCCCATTGATTTACACTAGAAATCTAAGTCCCTGTACAGGCAAGGGTTAAGTAAGCATGATTTAGGTATAAAGGGGCATTCTAAAAATAATGCTTTCTGAGCCAATCTGGCACGGGGTGTCCTTAAACACCGAGTTAGCTGTGGACCGCAACAAATCAGAGAAAGGGAATGACTGCTGGACAAGTTGTAGTACTTTCTTCTTCCAACACTGCCAGTAGGGCAGGTGACATGAAAGAGCTCAGTCATAGAGAACAATGTGGGGGGGGGGGGGGGTGGAGTAAAATGACGTCAGAACATGGGCTGGAAATGTTAAGTGATAATACTGGCTTGTTAAATGTGCTAATCATCCTCAAGATTTTGCTATAGCAAATGGGAATATAGGGCTGTAAAGATCAATATGGGAGAAAAAGGAAAAAAGAAAAAAAAAAACAGAAAAAAAAAGAAAAAAAGACTAAAAAAAAGAAAAGAAAAAAGAAAAAAAAAGATCAATATGGGTACACAATCTACTTGGCTTTATGCCATCTGAAACTGCTCCACCAACATCTCTATTAACTGGATATTCAAGGTTGGCTGGGACACCATAAATGATAGAAAAGTCATTCTTTAACAAGTGTTCTACTGTCTCTTTGGAATGCTCTGTTAGAACTTTTTAAAAAATAAGCTTTAGACCTCATCTCTTTGAACCTGAGATTGTAAAAGTCCTCATTTTATCTCTTATAATAAACTAGAATCTAACACCCCTATCAGATTCTTCTGTATCCTGGTCACTATCCTATGTATACCTCCAAATTTGCCTAATTATAGTTAAAAATTTCTTAATAAGCAAGAATCTCCAATCTAATGAGTAAAAGTTAGAAAAAGAGAAAAAGTGCCTCTATTCTCTTTGATTCAATAATTTTTAAAATAAAGCCTTCAAGAAGGAATTAGATTGTCCTCTTGGCCATGTAATATTGATAACTAGATCAATGACAACCTTCAGGTGATTTAAAACAGTATCCATATGCTGTGCAATAAGTGGAAAAAGGTTCAACTTTCAAAAATACTACATGAATCTTGATGTGAATGGAAGGGGAGAGGGAGCGGGAAAGGGGAGGGTTGTGGGTGGGAGGGAAGTTATGGGGGGAAAAGCCATTGTAATCCATAAGCTGTACTTTGGAAATTTATATGCATTAAATAAAAGTTAAAAAAATACTACATGTTAACTATAGACATGTTGGAAATTTGAGAAATAATTAAGAAAATTTAAGTCATATATAATTCCAGCAGAGCACAGGCACAGAAGATGATTCCTGACAGAAGTAGAACAGGAGGGCTAACACTCAAGACACCCACAGTAGAAGAAAAACAGGTTTTAATCCAGTGCAGATTTGGGTAGGAGAGGGGATCACACAAAGATGCATAAAGGCATCTGCGGAGATGATAGAACTGTACTACATATTGACTGTGGTGGTAGCTTTAAGACAATATACATTGGTTAAAAACATAGCTCTGCATAGTAAAAAAATGTAATTTAAAAAATTAATATCATAATAAAAATCTGTAAGAAAAAAATATATATTATCATCCCAATTTTGTAGGGAAAAAGTGCTACTCAAATGTGTTAACAGTGGTTATTTCCCGGGAGTATGCTTATGGTTACTGAAAAGACATTTTAGTTAGAAGTAGACATTTGAGTTGAAAGGTCATATATAATCAAGACTGTGTTGGCCATAATGAGATCGTGAGAAGGCAGAAATTATGAGCAGAAAATCACTGGAAATTCAAAGGAAATCAATCAGCTGAGAGGTAAAAACAGAACAGAAATAAAGAGAAATAGAGATGTGTATGTGTGTATGTGAAGGGAGAAGTTTCCATTTTTACTGCAGCCCACTAAAATTTTTATTCTCAGATTAGCTTCCATGCAAATGGTTGCACTTCCTTCATTTAAGCTCCTAGTTTAAAGTAAAATCAGAGCTTCATCACACAAAAAGAGCCCACCCTTTAGCTAATCAGGATTCTTTTGGTTGGTTCCTCAACTATAATCTACTCAACTACATCATCATCTCTACCCTATTTATTTGTCGTATCTGGGACATCATGGGAAACCACATCAACTGCTTTAAACATAAGACATTTATCATATTTTGCCTTTTTCCATGTTAAAAAGATAATGTAGTTAGGCAAGAGTCTAATTCTCTGTGAATGCAAGGTGGCTTCTGGTGAGCACTGCGTTCCTTTTTAAAAGCTCACGTATCATTCCTTCAATAATTTCTTACAGGCACAGTTTTGCAGTTTTCAGTTCTCACGCTTTGTTCCCCTTTTCTGTCTGTCCTCCCTATCTCCCTCATTCTTTTTGAATGGAGAGTTCAATATCTATCATTTAGACAATACTTTGGACACCATTTCCACACTCCACATTTACCATAAAAACTCAGACAACAGTTAACAGACTTCAGTTACAAATTTTACCACTTCAAAAGGACACAAAATTTATTCTTGACATATTTAGAAAGAAGGAACTACCTTTTAACCTTTTACCTAATGTGACTTCTAGTCCTTTTTAATGGTATTTGTTAAGCAAACTAACAAATCATCCAGATATGATACTTCTTGATATATTATATTCAAAATAGAAATTAGATAAATGTTTCTGTCTCGCATAGTTATTAACTAAGTCTCCGGCAGCAGACCAGTCGCATCATTTTGGCTGCTTCGTATTCTGAACCAGGATATCTGCACTACAACTACATGTGTAGCACACATACTGATTTTTTACCTAGACTGTTTATCTATGCTGTTCATAAAAGTGAGGTGACTTGGCGGAGCCCTACTAGAGATTGCAGGAGAAAATTTCACTGTCCCACCATCAAGCTACCCTAGTCACCACCACTTGCTGTATTAAATATGCTAATTTGTACTTTCATTTGAGGTTTCCTGAAAAATTCGTTAAGTAAAATTTTCCATAAAATGAATACAAATAACATGAGTAAGGGCTTGTATTCTGATTTCCATTGTTACATAATGTATAAGCAAATGAATTTTTAAAATGGTTTGATCTCTACTGGCCAATATGGTAGCCACTAACCATTTGTAGCAAGTTAGATTCCTTAAACACATTAAGAACTTCAGTTCCTCAGTGGCACTGGCCACATTTCAAAGGTTCAGTACCTGTGTGAGAAATGGTGGTATTGGCTGGACAGCACAGTATAGAACATCAACATTATCACAGAAAGTTCCATTGGAAAGTAACTGTTCTAGGTGTTCCAAATTTGTTTTCTTCAAATGATTTTCTCTTATTAAATTTTATGAAGTTAGTCACTAATTTAGGAGGTGATTTTAATAATAATGCATCTTGGAATGAGCTACCTGTATGGTATAATTAACTGAATTGATTCATTCTCATACCAATTGATAAAAATAGACAGCCAATAAATGTAAACAGATTGTACGGCTTCCAACCAGGGGATTTAGTGACAATAGTTCATCTGGATTCCCAAGACATTTAATGTAAACCATTCTCCAGTAGCATATCAGGCAGTAGAGTTTAGCACTCTGACAACCAGCTACTATCACAGGGAAAGCTATGATAACCAATTCAGAATGTGTACATCTGATTTTAATTCAAAATGAAAACATCAGCTCAAGGACTGTGTTGTAAAAACATACCCTGAAAATGGATGATCCAGAATTAATTCTTATTTCTCTCTTTTGGTGTTTGTTGTCTTAGACAATCCTGACATGCACAAATTGAAACCATATCTAACCTCAAAGTAGCTTGCATTTTTTTTAACAAAAAAAAAAAAAAAAAAAAAAAAAAAACTCTTTTCGATAGATCTGGGAAGAAAGTAAAAGGAAAAAAATTTGGATAAGGTAATATTAATAAGCTGGAGGAGTAACTTAAAGGAATGTAACAAAGACATTCATGGAAAATATGGGAATCTCTGGTCTATTGTATTTCAGTTTAAATCAAGTGCTGAATATGGTGCCACCATCGAGGCATAGTAGATTAAGCCTCAGCCTGTGACACCAGCATCTCACATGGATATTGGTTCCAGATCCGGCTGCTCCACTTTTGACCTAGCTCCTTGTAATGTGCTTGGGAAAGCAGAGGAAGATGGCCCAAGTTTGGGGGCTCCTGTACTGACGAGGGAGACTTAAAGAAGGTCTTGGCTCCTGGCTCCAGCCTGGCCCAGTCCTGGCCCAGTCCTGGCTGTTGCAGCCATTTGGGGAGTGAACCACCAAATGTAAGCTCTTTCTCTCTCTGTCTCTCCTCCTCTGTAACTCTGCCTTTCAAATAAAATAAAATAATAAAATGCTGAATAGCGTAAAAGGAAGGGAAGAATTAAAATGAAGAAACAGGGAGAAAAAGAAGGAAATAAGAGAGACGAGGGAGGAACACTAGATGTCAAGATCACAGGTTGATGCCAAAGGAGAGCTTTGGAATTCAGAAAGAGACCTTGTCAGATGGACAAAACAAATAGCAACTCTTAAAATAATACACACCAGACTAAGGCAAACTGCTGAATACTTGGATTCCATCTGCAATATAAACACAGATACACAAGTAGTATTCTTGATTTTCAGTCGAAAAATTAAAATAATAATTAAATACATAAATAAATAAATAAGAAGGAAATGAAAATTCTACCTCTGAAGGAAGACATAAATGGTGGGACACAGTCAAAGCTAAACACATAAATAAATGCACCAAAAATGAGGGTTGGGGATGATTAGATAATGAATTATTTGAACATTAAGAGGAAATTATAATAATTTATAATTATAATATAATTTATAATAATTTCACAACAGCTGACAATAAAGTGTTGTTGTGATCACACAACCAAAAGGAAATTATTATCAGAGGCCAGATACACATTTACAATGGAAACAGAGAAATGAAAAGTTAAAGACATTCAAAGCAGAAAAAAAGATAAATATATCTTCTTTGTGTTTAAAGTAAATTCAGCTTGATAAAACCATCAAAAAATATAATTTCTGGAACTAAAAGTCAGTGTGATATATTTGAGAATTTGCAGGGAACTGATGCAACAGCAGAGAAGCCATTAGACCTTTAATGAAAATAAGGAGCAGGAGGAGAGTTTTTCATTTTCTACACTTTTTTTTTTTCTTCCCACAAACAATACAACTTGAGTCAGAAGACACATTCTTATCAGTAAGTGAGCTTATTTAGGCAGTTGGTTTAAGGAAGGAGGGGCTTGGTAAAGTTAGACACACCAAAATCTCCAATGTAAAAAATAATTCCCAGGTGCTCCCCATTCCTTACCCTTGACTCTCCTCTCATGGAGACTCCATAGATATAATATGTCCACCTTCTAATCTCTTTGTTATGGTTATGTTCCATGGACTAAACATTTGCTTTATAAGAAGTAGGGCAGGGGAAGAAGGGAGAAGGAAACAACAGATAACTATGAATGTAGGTAACCAGTGTTTTTCATAGTATAAAAGGTATCTCTTTGAAACTTCTCATTTAAACAAATACAAGCAAATTGAGGCCAAGAAAAATGACATAAGTTCCCCAGGATTATATAATTAGAATATGCAAAGCTAAGACCCATAACATGAATCCCTGGCCACATTCTTACCTCTACAAAACAGTATCTCAACAGGTTACCTCACTTTCACTATTGCGACTAATAACAGATTTACATTGTACTAGAAATGTAGAAAAAGACAAATATGCATTTAATTGAAAACACAGGTGCCTAGGAATTACAATTCAGTTAGTATAGCTACTGGGTGATTAATATTCTAAATTGCTTCGCAAGCTCCAGAGAACACTAAGTTTCTAAGTAATGGCTTATGGAGATTCACAATAGATAACTATAACTAAACAAACCTAACTTACTTATTGAAGATAAGGAACCTTGTGGGATTTTAGAGAGCCATTCCTTTTTAGTTCTATTTGGACACCTAGGGGCTGACATGATATCTAGAACACTTGCAGAAGCCAATAAATATTTACTGAATGAACAAATAAATGTGATATTCATCTTTAAACTATTAAAATGAAGTTTAAAAATACTAGCTACAAAACCATTCAAAACAGCTTCATCAAAATATAGAACTGGGGGCTTCTAACCAGTGGTTAGAATCAAAAACAGTTAAGTGAAGACTTGAAAACTGTTTATTCAGAAATCCAGAATAACATTAAAACACAGTACTGGGAATAATGTGATGAAATAAAACTCAAAGAATCACTGCACCATAAGTCAGGAAGCATGTCTCCTGCTTTTGACTATAATGATTCAGTCTCGTTCAGTTCTCTCATTTGCAATATGAGAGTATACACCTTGTGTTCCATTTTCAGGGTAATGTATTTTAATAAAACAAGAATACAGTGGCAGCTGACAGCCAAAGATGGCTTCCAGCAGCAGTTCTCCTCTCTACATATGCTTGCTTACTCTTCCATCAAGAAGATGCCCCACCTTTCCAGGGACACTATCCTCCTGACTTTCTCTGGCCAACAGAAAGGGGTAGAAGAGCTGCTGTTCTAGATGAAGGCCTACTCTTTAAAAGGACTGGTCATTATTGCACTGTTCCTGGTAGCCAAGTGTCTTACTGAGCACAAATTCTGGCTACATGCTGAATAGTGAGAGACAGCAACAGGAATTAGAGGCCGCGGAGGAGCACTCAGATGTTGGCTCTTGGTTGAAGTTTTCCTGGGAGTTCAAGCCATGTCCCAGTGTCAGATAAAGTCAGTCAGCCAGCCAGGTGAGTAACCTCAGCCTGTACCAGGTGTAGCAGGGGAGACCCTAGCCAATACCTTCCCTACACACATTTCCCAGCCCACAGAATTCTGAAAGATAAATTACTATTCCTTGGCAATGAATTTTAGGATAGATATTTAAGAAGCAACTAGACAGCATATTTGAATCTTTCAAAGAGCTAGTAAAGAAGAAAAATAGGGACATTTTCCCAAAATACAAAGAAATGCAAATTCAAAATAAAGGATCATGGTTGAGCAATTGTAACCAATTGGAAATGCTTTGAAATATAATAAAACCATACCACAACAACCAGCTTTTCAAATAGCTTACATTCTCATTGAAAATTAGACAAGGATGCCTCTCAGACTTTCCCCCTTTTTGCTTGGGAACTCCTGTCAGATGATGTTTCCAAGAGTTAATATTTCCCCATGGACATATTCAAGACTATGTCAAATTATTCAATGCTAAAGAAAGTGTATTGGAATATAAGTAACATCGTTACCTATATAAATTCTAATTTTGTATAAAACCCAAACTTATTTCACCACTGCATCATTCACAACTCATTTCCACTCTTTGTATCAAAGTACTTAATCCACATGATGTAGATAAACAAGGACAATGCTATACTCAAATATTCCAGTTTAGATTGTTTTGGCAATTCAGCTGAAGTTGGAAAGACAAGAACCTTGAGTTTTGTCCCGGACTTATTTTTATTTTATTTAAATCCCTATTACAATTGTCATTATTAGTTTTCTTAATTCTAAAAGCTTCTTTTAATTTTTTGATGTATTTAGAGTTATAGAACAGAATTTACATGCCTTATAAAATTGCCATATTTCTAGTAATATGAAAAGAGAAAATATTTTAATGATAGTTTGCTTTATTGCTATATAAAACAAAGCCATAAGTTAATTTTTTGAAAAAGAATACAATTATCTGGGAATATCAGTAAGTTTTTGCAAAATATGACTTTTCTGTACAAATGAAAACTTCCTTTTATAAGAAGATGAGAAGAGAGACACAGAAAAAACATGATATTCTCAAGAAGAGCTTATGGCTTTGTTTTGATCAAGCAAATATCTCTCAATTGGAGAATTAAGTCAATTTACTTTGTTATTATTGATAAGTAAAGACTCTGTCCTGACACTCTGTTGATTTTCTTATGTTAGTCTAGAATATCGTACATTTTGGTGGGTTGACAATTTCCTGTATTAACAAGGTTAACCCTTTCTATGTCTCTGAATATCTGCTCTTCTGCTGGGCTTTATGCCTTCACGTGTTTTCATGATAGTAGGCACCTTTTTCTGCTTCTGGCTGTAGAACTCCTTGATGCATCTTTTGTAAAGCTGATGTCCTGATGAAATCCCTCATTTTTTGGTTCTCTCTCCTGAACTTCTGAAGAATAGCTTTGTTGGGCACAGTACTCTTGGTTGGTAGAATATGTCATGAAATATGTCATTCTATTCACTACTGGTCTATAACATTACTCCTGAGAAATCTGCTGTCAAACAGGTCCCCTTATATGCAACTTGAATCTTCTGCAGTTTTTAGAATTCTCCTTTCTTGCATTTTTTAAAGATTAACTATAGTAGGAAAGAGGCTCCAAACCGTTCATTGAACATTCTGGATGGGCAATGTGGCGTAGAAGGTAAAGCTGCCACCTTCCTCGCTCCCATCCCATATAGACACCCATGTGTCCTATCTATTCCACTGTGGTCCAGCTCCCTGCTGATGGCCTAGGAAAAGCAGCAGAAGATGATTCAAGTGCTTGGGTCCTTGTCATACACACTGGAGACCTGGATGAACTTCCTGGCTCTGGCTTTGACCTGACCCACCACTGGCCATTGAGGCCATTTGTGTGGTGAACCAGCAGATGGAATATCTCTGTTTCTCCCTCTCTCTGTAACTCTGTCTTTCAAATAAATAAATCTTAAATAAAAAAAGTTCATGGACATTCACATCATTATTTTTTTTTAGATTTATTTATCTGAAAAGACAGGTTACAGAGAGAGAGAGAGAGAGAGAAAGAGAGAGAGAGAGAGAGAGAGAGAGAGATCTTCCATTCACTGTTTTACTCCCCAAATGGCCGCAACATCCAGTGCTGAGCCAAGCCGAAGGCAGGAGTCAGGAGCCAGGAACTCCTCTGGGTCTCCTCCCATGTGGGTACAGGGGCCCAAGCACTTGGGCCATCCACCACTGTTTTTTCAGGCACATCAGCAGAGAGCTGGATCAGAAGTGGAGCAGCTGGGACTCGAACCCATATGGTGCCCATATGGGATGCCAGCGCTTCAGGCCAGGGCTTTAACCCACTGAGCCACAGTGCCAGCCCCAACATTATCTTTTACTTCAGTTTGTTTCAGTTTGTTTATGAACTTTCTGAAGCCCCCTTACATGTCACAGTATTTTTCATGATATCTCAAAGGTCATACAGGCTGGCTTCATTTATTTTATTTTGTTTTGTTTTTGTCAAAAGACCTGTGTTGGGGGCTGGCATGGTGGTGTAAAAGGTTAAGCTGCCGCATGCAATGCCGGCATCCCATATGGGCACTGGTTAGAGTCACCTACCCCTGCAAGGTCTCAGGGATGTATACCAGGCTTGCATAAGGATAGTGGTGATAAAAACATATATGAGTCTATCCCACCAGGACAGGCTTCCTCCTGATGCTGGAGCAGATAGAAAGACGGTTTAAATCACTGGCCTGGAGATGGAGGCCTTTGGGCTGTACCTTGTGCTGGATCACACTGAGTCCCAAGGAAGTCTTGAGCTCCTCTATCTGGCCCACTCTCCAGAGCTATAGTCTTTCCCTGCGGTCTGCTGGAAGCTGGGGGAGGAGTAGAGAAGGTAGTCCCTTGGTTGCCCAGCTAATGAGGGTCTAGAGGTGCAGTTTGTTGGTACTGGCAAACCGAGTACTGAGTTGCAAGTCTAAAGCCTGGACTTAATTAGTTATACTCCCCCAAGCAGGAGGTAAGGACTCCTGCTTGACTCCACACTGTGTTGTTTGGAGCTGGGGATGGTGTGAAGATGCAGGTACCTCTTTCTTCTCTGCCCTCCTTAATATATCTTTTTTGTAATTTTTTTTTTTTTTGGACAGGCAGAGTTAGTGAGAGAGAGAGACTGAGAGAAAGGTCTTCTTTCTGTTGGTTCACCCCCCAAATGGCCACTATGGCCAGCGCACAGCGCCAATCCGAAGCCAGGAGCCAGGTGCTTCCTCCTGGTCTCCCACGCGGGTGCAGGGCCCAAGGACTTGGGCCGTCCTGCACTGCCTTCCCAGGCCACAGCAGAGAGCTGGACTGGAAGAGGAGCAACCAGGACAGAATCCGACACCCCAACCAGGACTAGAACCTGGGGTGCCGACACCGCAGGCAGAGGATTAACCTAGTGAGTGCGGCGCCAGCTCTTAGCATGTCTTTTAATATGACGATAGAACCAACCACTGAGTCTCTCACTTGGCTTCCTTGTCTCTGAAAGGTGGCTTGGTGGGTGAACTACTGTTCCAACTGGCATTTCTGTAGGGAGATGACTTCAGGAACACCTTACTTAGCTGCCATTTTGTCCTATTTCCTAATCAAAGGAATAAACTGCTTAATGCATTTGAAAGTGTAAACTTGCAAATTCCTTTTCGTTTGTAGAATTCAAAGATAATTGGGGTCTTAATCTAGATATTTACTTTTGAAAAGCACAGATTCATAACACTTCATAAAATTATTTTATATAAATATTTTATGTTGAAGTTGACATACATTATTTCATAAATTTTTAAAGAACAGAACATAAACTTTTAAAATAATGTATGACTATGGTTACATTTTGGAGAAATTAATATTCCTTCTTATAAATGATGTTAATCCACATCTGTTTATGCTTCTTATTTCTGTATTAAAAATACACAAGTTTTGATATACTTACATAGTAAAATTGTTACATCAATCATACAAATTTCATATCCATTCTCTCATGCTATCCTTTTCATGTGTGTGTGGTAAGAGTAAGGATGGGGCCAACGCTGTGGCGCAGTGGGTTAAAGCCCTGGTCTGAAGCGTCAGCATCCCATATGGGCACTGGTTCTAGTCCTGGCTGCTCCACTTCCAATCCAGCTCTCAGCTGCAGACTGGGAAAGCAATGGAAAATGGCCCAAGTCCTTGGGTCCCTGCACCCATGTGGGAGACCTGGAAGAAGCTCTTTGCTCCTGGCTTTGGATCGGCACAGCTCTGACCGTGGAGGCATCTGGGGAATGAACCAGCAGATAGAAGACCTCTCTTTCTGTCTCGACCTCTCTCTGTAACTCTTGTCTTTCAAATAAATAAAACAAATCTTTAAAAAAAGAGTAAGGAAAATTTACCTATACATGTACCTTAAGACTCCAAATTTAGTCACTCTCACACCTGCAATTTTATACCCTTTGTACTACATCTACCACCACTGCCTGTGGGAAAAAATATTCTATTCCATTTGCATTTAACCTATTTTTTCAAGCTTCCACATGTATGATTTGATTTTGTGATGCTTTTTTTCTCTGTCTTATTTCATTTAGCATTAGGTCCCCTTGGTTTATCCATGTCATAAATGGCAAGATTTCTTTTTTTAAGGCTAAATAATATTCCTTTATATAAATTTTACAAATTCTACATCCATTCATTATTGGTGAAAACCTAGATTTGTTTCCAAATCTTGGCTATTATGAATAATGCCACAGTTGAGAAGTAGTCATAGTTGACACTTTGTAAATATTTAATAACACACGTTAATTTCCTTAAAGTTAATCACCATCGCATAGAAGGTCAGATTTTATTCTTAAAGGTAGCTTATCTAAACATAAATGTTTTTAAATGCATATTAAAAATCCACAATGTGCTTAGCCCAAGGCATCTAATTTTTATACTTTGTCTCTTTTTTAAACCTCACAATTCTTAGAGGTATATGTTATTACCAACAATTTGAAAGAGAAGAAAACTGAAGTTCAAAAAGTTCTGTTGGGAGCCAGCGCTGTGGTACAGTGGGTTAAAGCCCTGACCTGCATCCTATATGAGCGCTGGTTTGAGTCCCAGCTGCTCCACTTCTGATCCAGCTCTCCGCTAATGCCCCTGGGAAGGCAGGAGAAGATGGCCCTAGTTTTTGAGCCCCACGTGGGAGACCTGGAAGAAGCTCCTGGCTCTTGGCTTCAGATCATCCCAGCTCAGGCTGATGTGGCCATTTGGGGAGTGAACCAACTGATAGAAAACCTCTCTCTCTCTGTAACTCTCTGTCTTTCAAAATCAACAAATGAATCTTTAAAATAAAAAGTTCTGTTGTAATATACACAAGATACTGCAGCTGTCAGAAGAGGGGAGTTTCCAACAAAAGTCAGCCTAACTATAGCAATAATGGTTTTCTCATTGTTTCACAGTACTAGGCTTTCATTTTGTAAATACATCAGAGTTTATTCTCACACTCAAGAGACTTCCATTAAACTTATTTGTGAGCCTTCATTATCCCACCTTTGTGGTGGTAGCATTATTTTTTTCATCTAACCCCTTCTCTTTCTCCTTCCCATAACTTTCCACATTGTAGTAGATTAAAGATGAATAAAGAGATCATTTTAATAAAAATAGTAATCACAGTGATAGAGATACACTGAGGATATTATCGGAAGAAATACTATAACTTTTCGGGAGAGGTAAGGGTGAGCAGCGAAAGCTGATCTGTATGTTGGTAGATTGATAGATAATTAGGGGTTACTTAGCTGGTCATTTTCAGCTAACTGGCATGGTACATGCCAAAAAAAAAATGCCAGTTAGCATTGAAACAATAAATTTAGCAATCTGAATCAGTAAAGGGACAGGAAGATATCAGATTATGGAGGGTCTTAAGTTCTCTATGAAGGTCTATGGATTTACACTCAGTAACATGAAACCGTAAAGGAGTTTTTAAGAACAAGACTGGTAGAATCAGATTAATTTGCCATGAGCCACTCTGAAACAGTGTGGAAAATAAATGATGGATTTGGTAGCAAAAGCAGGGACATGGAGCCACTTAACACTGAGGCTAATCATTTGATCAAGAGCTGCACCTTGGGGCTGGAGCTGTGCTGTAAGGGGTAAGGCCACCACATGAGACGCTGGCATCCCATATGGGCATCGGTTTGACTTCTGGATGCTCCATTTCTGATCCAGCTCCCTGCTAATGCGCCTGGGAAGGCAGGAGAAGACGGTCCAAGTGCTTGGGCCCCCGCAACCATTTGGAAGACCTGGAAGAAGTTCCTGGCTTCTGACTTGGGCCTGGCCCAATCCTGGCTAACACTGCCATTTGGGAAGTGAACCAGTGGATGTAAGACCTCTCTCTCTCTCTCTCTCTCTCTCTCTGTCTGTCTCTTCCTCCTCTTTTGGAATTCTTTCAAATAAAAAAAAATCTTTTTTTTAAATAGGTGCACGTTAAACACTTCTATGACAAGTTGTAGAAGATTTAAAGAAAGAAAGCCAAAGATTAGCTGCCCTTTCATAAGGTGGTACCTTGCCCCAAATCCAAAAAGTGCTTCTGTAACTATCTTCTTTTGAAAACACAACATACATTGATGTGTAAGTACAAGACATAGTGCTTGAAAACGATTCATAAGTTACACATCTACACTCTTTTTTTTTTTTTTTTTGACAGGAAGAGTGGACAGTGAGAGAGACAGAGAAAAAGGTCTTCTTTTTTGCCGTTGGTTCACCCTCCAATGGCCACTGCGGCCGGCACATCGTGCTGATCCGAAGCCAGGAGCCAGGTGCTTCTCCTGGTCTCCCATGCGGGTGCAGGGCCCAAGCACTTGGGCCATCCTCCACTGCCTTCCCGGGCCATAGCAGAGAGTTGGCCTGGAAGAGGGGCAACCGGGATAGAATCCGGCACCCCAACCGGGATTAGAACCCGGTGTGCTGGCGCCGCAAGGCGGAGGATTAGCCTGTTAAGCTACAGCGCCGGCCCACATCTACACTCTTGTGCACTGCACAGTGACAAAAGTTTCTAGTTACGTTCAGGAAAAAAAACTTAGTTTTTATTTATTTATTTGAAAGTCAGAGTTAGACAGAGAGAGAAGGAGCGGCAGAGAGAGAGAGAGAAGTCTTCCATCACAGGTTCACTCCTCAGTTGGCCACAATGGCTGGAGCTGCACCGATCCGAAGCCAGAAGCCAGGAGCTTCTTCCGGGTCTCTCACATGGGTGCAGGGACCCAAGGACTTGGGCCATCTTCTACTGCTTTCCCAGGCCATAGCAGAGAGCTGGATTGGAAGTGGCACAGCCAGGCCCTGAACCAGTGCCCACATGGGATGCCAGCACTGCAGGCAGCGGCTTTAACCCACCACAGCGCCGCCGGCCCTGAAAGACTTAATGTTCATGATCTGTACATGGACATGGTGGGGTGGAGACATGGGCATGAGTTTGTTTGGTTAAATGCCACGAATTAGGCTAAAGAATCTAGGAAGAGAAAAACATATTGTGATAGGAAGATTTTTTAATGAGTTCAGTTTGAGGTTTGTGAAAATTAAAATCCTAAGGACTATCGCAGTGAAATGTGTACTGGACTTTGAAGGGGAAAGGTCAAAGTACAGTAAGAGTTATGATGAGATTGCTCAGAGATATACATCATGGGATGAGAAGACTAGCAGGAAGGCCAAGAGTGTTATGAAAACATCAACATTTAAGGCAGATAAAGAAGAGATTCCCACAAAGAGGCCAAGAATAGTCAGAAAGGCAAATTGGGAATCAGGTACAAACCCTGCCAAAAAAAAAAAAAAAAAAAAAAAAAAAGCAAGGACTCAGCATCTGTCAGTGTTCTGGGTAAAGCACAGTGAAAGAAGGTTGACCAAAAGGAGCATTTATACTCAAATGTAAAACCCCTGGCGGCTGGCACAGGTCTTACCACTGAAAAGTTCTCAATGTGTGTGAAGAAATGTATGAAGAAACTGTTTTACATCATTTTGATTCTGGGGAATAGATGGGAATGTGATGGAGCAGAAAGGAGCTGGGAAGGAAAATCAATCCCTGAACACCTACAATGTACTACATTCTGTGCCAGAAGAGTTCACATCCTGTCTCAGAGAAGAAGAGATGGTATCCACATTGTACTACTAATAAACAAAAAGAACTAAGGACTTGAATGTACCTTGACATAGTTAACATCCCTTATGTATTTTCTGCCTAAATAGACTTCAAATTCCCCAGCAGTATTTGGAGTTTTCTTCTTCAGGAACTCTCTCAGCGAGTTATGAAGACAACATAAATTTGATATTTAAAAAGTAATTTATTTATTAATTTGAAAGGCAGAGTGACAGAAAGAGGGAGAAGGAGGAAAAAGGAGAAGGAGGTGGTGAAGGAGGAGGGAGCCAGGGATGGTCCAGGCCCAAACCAAGAGATCAGAACTCTACTGTGTTCCACCATGTGGGTAGCACAGGCCCAAGTAGTTGGCTATCATCTGTTGCCTTTCCAGGTACATTAGCAGGGAGTTGGACCAAAAGCTGAGAATCCCCAGACACAAACTGACTCTTCAATATTGGATACCCGCATTGCAAAACACAGCTTAACCCATGGTGCCCAAACACTGGCCCCAACATTTATTTTTACTAAATGGAACAGATTTTTAAACTATTTATTTATTAAATCATTTAATTAGCTCGAGAACTAAGAGAAGGCAGTCAACCAGTAAGTTAGGGTTGCAAAGAAAACAAGGGCTTTTAACATATAACAAAAAAAAAATCAGAAAACTAATATTACTGCTCTGATGAAAAAAGAAGGAAACAAAGCAACAATGCCAAAGGAATTAAGAATTATTTCTAAAAGCTCTTTTTATTTAGATAAGCAAGATGATATTAATTGTAGGATATTTAAATAATATCCTGATGTATACCCTTGCTATAAACTATTCTATTCAAGAATTTGAGAGAAGTAGAATGGTTTCACTTTCACAGTCTAGAAAGTAAACTTATTCTAAGATTTAAAGATTTAAAGATGATTAGTTAAATACAAATTTGAAACAGTTTAATTTCATACAAAAACACTGGAATAGAGTATGTTATTCAATCAATTTTCAGATATCTAGCAAAGTATCATGGATTATACTTATGTCATTTTTGACTATATGAATTGACTATATATTTTGAATTGGACATATATCCTGGAGTCAGGTGCATACAGTCCTTCTATTCTACTTCAGGATTGTCCTCTTACTGATCTTTTTAAATGGCAAATGCAGTGTTCTCATTGTTTGAATCAATGGTTCCCTGTCAATCTGAAGAGACACATTGGGTGAATTCTGAAGAAATACATTTAAGAACTATTTTAATCTCATATTTAAGGAACAATGGAAGAGAAGCAACATCACAAAGGCTCACAGCCAGGAAAAAAACAAAAATGATACTAACTGTATGTAAAAATGATAATATGGTTATTAAAAGTTTACCTATGATTACTATCTATAGAGAAAGAATGCCAATTTTCTATATTAAAAAAGATTCCATCTATTATGATTTGTGATAATTAAATCCTTCAATGCATATAACATTTGCCTAAGAACTTTGTATAAAGAATTACAGGAAAAATTTATAATTCATTCTATCATGAAGAATCAGATGAGCAAAGTTACTGGGTTAGAAAGCTAAAATATAATAATAATAAAAAGATTTACAAAATTCAGATTTTGGTGTACAGAAGAGAGCAAAAAGTTAACAATTACATTTAAATGCATTAGCATAAATCAGTTTTCATGTTTCTGTAATATCACAAATCAATGACAAATATAGTCTGATTAAGAGTCAGAATGTAACAAAGTAGAAGCATAAAATTCTTCTCTAGGAATTTAAGATTAGCTCAAATCATTACAGTCATCGGATCATTACATTTACCTAATAAACTGCTTATTTAATGTTGTAACTAGGGTTTCATACAGATATTTCCAAACAACTATTAATTGTCCCCAAACTATCTCCCTTGCTACAGTTGTGCTCCTGGTTAGTTCCTAGTCATTGTTTCACATTACCTTAACTTTTATTTTATTAAACTAAAATAGATGCCTTCTGCATTCCTTTGCCATAATACCTTAGGTTCTCTAGACCACTTCTTAAAATGAGTAGTTACCTATGATTTGTTGTTTTTTTTTTTATTAAACTTTTATTTAATGAATATAAGTTTCCAAAGTATAGCTTATGGGTTACAATGGCTTCCCCCCTCCCATAACTTCCCTCCCGCCCGCAACCCTCCCCTTTCCCGCTCCCTTTCCCCTTCCATTCATGTAAAGATTCATTTTCAATTCTCTTTGTATACAGAAGATCAGTTTAGTATATATTAGGTAAAGATTTCAACATTTTGCCCATATAGCAACATAAAGTGAAAAAACTACCATTGGATTACTAATTATAGCATTAAATAACAATGTACAGCACATTAAAGACAGAGATCCTACATAATTTTTTTTAAATTAATTAATTTTCTATGCCATTTCCATTTTAACACCAGGTTGTTTTTTTTTTTCATTTCCAATTCTCTTTATATACAGAAGATCACTTCAGTATATAATTAGTAAAGACCTCATCAGTTTGTGCCCACACAGAAACGCAAAGTATAAAAATACTGTTTCAGTACTAGTTATAGCATCACTTGGCTTTAGACGACACATTAGGGACAGATCCCACATGGGGTGTAAGTACACAGTGACTCCTGTTGCTGATTTAACAATTTGACACTCCTGTTCATGGCGTCAGTAATCTCCCTAGGCTCTAGTCATGAGTTGCCAGGGCTATGGAAGCCTTTAGAGTTCGCTGACTTTGATCTTATTCCGATAGGGTCATAGCCCAGCTTAGTGCTGGGGGTATAAAATGTACTTAGTGCTGGGGGTATAAATGTTTTCCACCACTGAATTGTAAGCCCAAAGAGAGCAAGTACTGTATGTGTTTTGTTAAGTTTAATATACTAAGGCTGAATGAGATGATTGACTGTTAACATTTTACTCTCTTTCCTTCTCTTCTACACAATAAAAACTGAATTTTGTAAAACTTTAGTTTTATTATTATTGTATTTTAATTTTTACTCTATTTTAATTGAGTTGAGGAGTAGCAGGTTAAGATACCACTTGTGATGCCTACATCCCATTTCAGAACGCTGGTTCAACACCTTGCTGTCTGCTTCTGATCCAGCTCCCTGCTAATGTGCCTGGAAAGCATGGATAATGGTTCAAGTATGTAGGAGACCTGAATGAAGTTCCTGCCTCCTGGTTTCAGTCTGGCTCAATGCTGGCTATTGTGGCTTTTGGGATAATGTGGCTGCAATAGACTGAAGATCTTTCTCTCTCTTTTTTCTCTCTCTCTTCTCTCCCCCCTCTCCCTCTTTGCCTTTGAAATAAATAAATCTTAAAATAAAAAAAGATGAATGAATGAATGAATGAATGCATAAAGAAAAGTAAGAGAGACTCACATAAAGAACAGTGAGAGACTGCTTTTCTTTGTGTTAAGAACAAGAGCAGTGTACTATCATTCAATGAGTTTGGGCACCGAGAAAGTTATCAGGCATTTTCTACTTGTTAAATTCCTCCATCCTTTGGGAGTAAATAGTATTTTACTCATTTCATCAAACAATAATTTGAAGATTAGAGAGGCTAATTTACCAGGCTAAAGTCAATAGCTAGCAATTGGTAAAGTGAAACTCACACTCAAATCTATTCACTTTTTAAAAGGCTGTATCCTTCTACCCCACCAAGTTCCTACTTCTAGAGTTTCATGAAAATATACACGTGTCAAGAGATCATTTCAAAAGTCTGTTATTTCCCTGGCAGTACATCATCACTTCAAAGAGCAGGCATTAAACTGTTTCCCAGGTTATGGTGAAAAATAGTTAATTTGTGGTTATTAATATATGCCATTTTTATTTAGTATCAGATATTATATGTGCAAAATAAAAATAAAGTTGGTGGTCATAAAAATTTGTAGCAGTTTTTTTTTTTTTTTTTGACAGGCAGAGTTAGACAGTGAGAGAGAGAGAGACAGAGAGAAAGGTCTTCCTTCAGTTGGTTCACCCCCCAAATGGCCATCATGGCCGGCGCGCAGAGCCAATCCAAAGCCAGGAGCCAGGTGCTTCTTCCTGGTCTCCCACGCGGGTGCAGGGCCTAAGGACTTGGGCCATCCTCCACTGCCTTCCCGGGTCACAGCAGAGAGCTGGACTGGAAGAGGAGCATCCGGGACAGAATCTGGGACTCCAACCGGGACTAGAACCCAGGGTGCTGGTGCCACAGGCGGAAGATTAGCCTAGTGAGCCATGGCACCTGCCATGTAGCAGGTATTATTTTAAGAGGTTTAAAACTGTATCATTGTGTTTTAGGAGAAATTTCTCATTTAAATTTATTTTCTTTATGTTAAAATAATGCTTACTTATAGCATTTAAAAATTGAATAACTCCACTTGTATTTTAAGTGAACTGAGACATTAGATTCACAAAGTCATAAATATAAATTTCAATTATTTATTACAACTCCCAAATAGTGTTCTCTTAAACTATGCATTTTCTACATATGTTGAGGGATTTATTTTTAAATCACAAAGAATTCTCATGCTTTTTATTCCATATAAAGCTGTTCCTAAACACTTTATTTAACTGATGTGCATTACAGAAAATATTTTGCTTTGGAAACACTTCAAACAAGGCAAATTCCACAGGAGACAGGGCTACTGACTAACACATCACAGCAATATGACCTCTTGACCGAAACTTTTCTGAATGTACATCACAAAAGACCCCTGACACCTGTCATTTTCAGAGATTAATGAGAAATTTCCAAAGAAAGTCAAGATGCTGCCTGAGCAGAAATAGGAGATATTATATACTCACATTTCAACAAATTTTACCCTTCTCCCCCAAGCTACATATTTTAATTTTGATCTGTTCTTATTTGTTGTAAAATCCAGAAAACTTGTAATACAGATGTGTCAGACCTGATTAAGTTCAGCACTTTCCCATTCTGGCTCCAATACAAAAGCAACTTTCATATATGTCTAAGGAACAAACCTGCCACATCAGGTGTCTCACAGGTTCTCTGAGTAAGCCAAGTCCACTTTAATGTTTTAAATAAAAGTATGCACCGAGGGAGGACATATGTTTTTGGTTAAGTGTATTAAAAAAATCTCTGCAGTAGTCATACCAACCTCGTGGCATTGAGATTCAAAGCTAGTGTTTGCTTACAAAGCTTACTGATATTTGCAAATGAATAATTTAACGAAAAACCTGAACATCTGCAATTAGGTAAAAAATCTAGCATTTCTGGAATCAGGCAGAATAGTTTATCTTATATTTAATTTCACATTAATTTGTAATTCTACACATAAACACATACCTAGATGTTGTATATATGTGTGGTTATAAAATGAATTGTGTTTTTAATGAATAAGGGTTTCCTTAATAGGCTAATAATAACATTTATATGGAGTTATTTGTGAGGTAGATTTTTTATAGCGTGAAAAATTAATCATTTCTGTTCACCTATATTTACTTAGAATTAATGGAATACAAATATATATATATATATTTGAAATATATTTGAAATCTAACAATTTCAAATGCAGGTAGAGGTATATGGGTTGAGGTTTAACCAATTAAACCCATCCTGCTTATATGCCCAAGAAGGCAGCAGAGGATGGTCCCAAGTACTTGGGCCCCTTGACACTCATATGGGAGACCTAGATACAGTTTCTGGTTCCTGTCTTGAGCCTGGCCCAATCTTGGCTGTTGTGGCCATTTGGGGAATAAATCAGAGAATGGAAAATCAATCTCTCTCTCTCTCTCTCTCTCTCAGTTGATATGCTTTTTCTTTTGACAGGCAGAGTTAGACAGTGAGAGAGAGACACAGAGATAAAGGTCTTCCTTCTGTTGGTTCAACCCCTAAATGGCCACCACGGCCGGTGTGCTGCGCCGATCCAAGCCAGGAGCCAGGTGCTTCCTCCTAGTCTCCCATGTGGGTGCAGGGCCCAAGCACTTGGGCCATCCTCCACTGCCTTCCCGGGTCTCAACAGAAAGCTGGCCTGGAAGAGAAGCACCCATGACAGAACTGGCACCCCAACTGGGACTAGAACCCAGGGAGCCGGCGCCGCAGGTGGAGGATTAGCCTAGTGAGCCATGGCGCCAGCAGTTGATATGCTTTTTACATAAATCTTTAAAGAAAAATAAGTAGGGGCCGGTGCTGTGTCACAGTGGGTTAAAGACCGCGCCTAAAGTGTTGCCAGCATCTTTTATGGGCACCAGTTCAAGTCCTGGCTGCTCCACTTCTGATCCAGCTCCCTGTTAATGCTCCTGGGAAAGCAGCAGAGGATGACCCAAGGCCTTGGGTCCCTGCACTCATGTGGGAGACTCTGAAGAAATTCCTGGCTTTGGATCTGCTCAGCTCTGGCCTTTGCAGCCATTTGGGGAGTGAACCAGCAGATGGAAGATCTCTCTCTCTCTCTCTCTTTCTCTCTCTCTCTGTCTCTACCTCTCTTTGTAACTCTGTCTTTCAAATAAATAAAATAAATATTTTTTTAAAAAATTTTACTTAAACTTAGCTGAAACAAACTATTTATAGGAAGTAATGATAAAGGAAGGCTGATGGGAAATTTGTTTTCACAAGCCATAGCTCAGATTCACAAAATGACCTATTCATATGTTAGATACAAAAAGCTTCTAGCACTTGTAGCACCCAAACCCATGTATTTTGCAGGAAAAAAAAATGTTATTAGGAATTGTATTTTGGGGAGGAGAGAGAGAGGGATGGGTTCAAGCGTGATTGACAATGCTTCTTTTTTTTTTTTTAATTTTTTATTTTTGACAGGCAGAGTGGACAGTGAGAGAGAGACAGAGAGAAAGGTCTTCCTTTTGCCATTGGTTCACCCTCCAATGGCCGCTGCGGCTGGCGCGTTGCGGCCGGCGCACCGCGCTGATTCGATGGCAGGAGCCAGGTGCTTCTCCTGGTCTCCCAGGGCTCAAGGACTTGGGCCATCCTCCACTGCACTCCCTGGCCACAGCAGAGAGCTGGCCTGGAAGAGGGGCAACTGGGACAGGATCAGTGCCCCGACCGGGACTAGAACCCAGTGTGCCAGCACCACAAGGCGGAGGATTAGCCTAGTGAGCCGCGGCACCGGCCGACAATGGTTCTTAAAACTGCATTTAAATGTAACTGAAATAAAAACTGACATTCATGTTGCTAAAGTTTTGTTTGGATTTGCAAGTTAAAAATAAGTAAATGAATTATTTTATACATTTTGTTTTTCTTAGAAATCAATACTAAGACAATTATAAGGCATATTTAACCTTAATATTTTTAGATCCTCTATTTACTTAGAAATTTCATCTACATAAATTCCTTAAATATATTATTTAATTATGTAGATGCGAAAATGTTGGGGTTCAGAGGGGATGCTTCAAAGACTGGGACTTCGAAGACCAACCTCAGACCAGGGTCCCTCTAACCTCCCCTGTTTCTCCCCTTCCCAGCACAAAAAGGGGTTTTCTGTATAGTAACCTTATCTATCAGATTTGCCAAAAATGAAACAAGACTGCCTTTATTCTTTTCACTAAAATTTCATTAACCACAGAAAGTTAAGTTCTCACCATAGGAAAAAAGGGTGAAGTCTGACCCACACATGAACAGGTTTTGTCCCCTCCCATTGTCTTCATATTTGGTGCCATGGAGAATCACCTACAATCCACTGAATTGTCCCAGGACAATGTATGTTCTCTGTGCCCTAGAAGTCATGTAGTAGTCCCCTCAAAGATTGTCTAGATTCACCATTCTTTTTCTTCCTTTTAGCAAAATGGTATGTACATTTCTGAATCATGGTGGGCTAGTGAATGATCACATTCTTGCCATGCTTCCCCTGTGCTGTGATATTATTTGTATGCTTCTCATATTTAACTGTCTGTTGTCAGTTCTGACAACAGCAAACCTTCAGAGAGTGGGGGTGGGGAGAACTTCCTTAAAAATCCTACAATAATAATGATAGCAAACATATACCCATAGTTTTAATGTGTCAGATACTGTTCTACATCTTTTATACACTGTAACTCATTTAGTTCTCAAAGGAATTCTATGGGGGAAATATAATTGCTATTTCCATTTTAGAGATGAGGAAACTGGGGCATAAAAGCTTAAAGAAACAATGCTGTTATTATGACACTTTCTGAGCATGTTAAATCATACAACTTGTATATTAAAATCTTTCATTGTAGTTTTTTAATTCTTCAGTAAATATCTATTAAAATGTTCCCTTCCAGCTCTTTCTCCCAACTTATAATATTTTATCATTCTCTGCTTCTAAAAGAAGCTTAGTAATCCAATCACAGTTCCATAAAATAAAACTTTAACTTCAAAAACACTTCAAAAATAATACTGCAATTATAAAGGCAGGAATTCACAGCTTAGTGGCAATTAAATGCCATTTATCCTCACAAACTATGTATGTCACTCTGTCTAAACCTGCTTGTCAGATGACTATTTCTTATCTTGAAAGTGGAGTGGCTAAATAATTATAGATTTCTCTATAGCTGTACTACCAAATACTAGCATGAAAAGGCTGGCAAGACCACTATGGGGATAGCAGGAAAGGACAACATCAGCAGTGGAAAAGGCATTAGCTTCAACTTTAAATTTCATTTTCCCCTGTTTAAATTAGATTTTTTACGTTATTTAAATGTAATTTTATTACATTTACTATATTATAGTGACACTTGAAGTACAGCTATTGTATGAGTCTGCCTGCGCCTCAGGTACAATATAAACTAAAGCTTATAACTCAGCTTTGAAAATTAGCTCATGAATCAAAGGAGATATAAAGTCTAAGCTTCAAAACCCATCTTTATTTACCAGATTTTCAGGAAATCCATTTGGCTTTTATTAATATCAGTAGTTATTTTTAAAATCAGATTTTAATTTTCTTTACACTCTTAACCATTCCACTTGCCAGAGATTGCTTTTCTCAGCTATTTATACCATGTCACAACAGTTACAACTAAAATATAAATCATAAAATTACCAATGATGGTTTTGAAGGTATTTTCCTTTCCAAGTCCACAGCATACATATATGAACACTGCAATGAACTTGCCTATTTAAAATTCATTTAATATTCAGCCTACAAGTAACAATGAACAGATTAAGTATATTCTTAAGGAACACTTCATTAAGATTAACTTACTTAATTTTTTTCATCTGCTGGAAATCACTCTGACACCTGGCTCTCAGTAGATACATCCATTTATTTGTATTCAATAAACTTTACTGTGCATCTACCATGTGCAAAATCCTGTTACAGGACTCTGAAAATGGTCCCTATCAGGGTAAATGGATATGAAACAAGTAAACACATATTTTCAATATTATAGAAGAAGAAATCTACCTGAGATGGATATGGGTTTGTTCGTTTGTGGAGAATGGTGGATAGGGCTTCCTTGAAATTACTTTAACTATAATATGTGACTGATAAGCAGGAATTTCAGCTGTGACAGATGAGGAGTTAGAAAGCTGGGAGATAGGAGGCCATTTTTAGTGTGGTGTGCATATGATTCAGGCAAAAACAGCATGTTAGAAGATCTGAGGAAAATAAGACAGAACTAAGTTTTATGGCATTGCAGAAACAGAGCAAATGTGGCTGAAGCAGCAAGGGCACAGAGTGAGATAAGTGATAAACAAGGCTAGGAGGCAGGTTAGGAGGGGCCCAGTCCTGTGGAGCTTCTCAATCATTGTCAGGTTCAAAAATCTTTATTTTAAATGCCTAAGGAAAGTACCCAGAAGAAAGGGGACATGACCTAGTCAAACGTGGATTCCAAAAAGATCATCAGGCTACACAGCAGAACCCAAAAAAAGAATAGTGGTGACATGAGATAAGAGAAGGACGTAGAGTAAGTGATAACAATTGGGATGGTGAGAAGCTGACAAACCCAAGAGATATTTTGGAAAGTAGAATTGCAAATGACTGGCAATAGATCAGATTTGGGGAATGAGGAAGAGGAAGGAGAGAAGACTCTCAGATTTGTGTTCTTCTTAGCAGGACAGACTGAGATGCCATTTAGTGCCAAACAATGGAAGAGAAGTCATTCAGGTGAATGAATGATGATTCCAGCTGGGAGAGACTGAGTTTGAAAAGGTGGAAGATATCTAAATAGCGACAAGCCAAAAAGTTGCAAGCAATATGAGATTATAAATTAGACGAGTGTTGTTAACCTAATTGTCATTGTACTTGGGTTTATTTATTGGCATATATACAAGTAGCATGTAGGTTTTAAAGAGAACTATCATAATCTTGATTCGTTTAAGGAATATACAATGAATGGCCATATAGAAAATGAGATTTACCTTAAATAATGGCTCTAATTTTATATTTTAATTTATCTCTTAAATTATTTTAGCAAAAGACTGATTTTCAAATATCTAACATTAATATGAACAGACTACACACTCTAAGAGAGGAGGTATATTTGCTGAATTTTTGTGGTCTATATATAAACTCCTGAATAGTAACAGAAAAACTGAATAGTAACAGAAACTTACTTAGAAATTCAACAATGTACTTGCTGAATGAATAACAAAATATAGAATATTTAGTTATGGTAATATAATCATAAAAAGAAATGGAGACAGATGTAAATCTTATAAAGAACTTGATGATATAGCATTATTTTGAGGGGACTTAAGAACTGCAATTAAATTATCAATGTCTTGGCCAGTGCTGAGGCTTAACAGGCTAATCCTCCGCCTTGCGGCGCCGGCACACTGGGTTCTAGTCCCGGTTGGGGCGCCAGATTCTATCCCGGTTGCCCCTCTTCCAGGCCAACTCTCTGCTATAGCCCGGGAAGGCAGTGGAGGATGGCCCAAGTACTTGGGCCCTGCACCCGCGTGGGAGACCAGGAGAAGCACCTGGCTCCTGGCTTCGGATCAGCGAGATGCGCCGGCCGCAGCAGCCATTGGAGGGTGAACCAACGGCAAAAAGGAAGACCTTTCTCTCTGTCTCTCTCTCTCTCACTATCCACTCTGTCTGTCAAAAAAAAAAAAAAATTATCAATGTCTGTAAAAACCCTCTGACATAATCAGAAGAAACAGGAATAAAAATACTTATGAAACAAATATACATATTATAAAATGATGCTAAAACAGTTCTGGGAAATATTAAACTAATGATTTGATTTCTTATGTAAAAAAAGGCCAATGATCTGGTTAAATCAAACATATTATATAGTGATCTTAATTCAGAATCTATCCTAACTCAGAAGAAGTATAAGTTTCTAATTACAACTGCATTTTCACACATACAGTTCTCTGCATCTGAGTAGGACTTCTGTTCAGGAAAATAAAAGAATAAACTTTCCTAATGCCTTGATAGTGTATTTTAAAATTAAATAGAGGATGATTGTGAAACTGGAACCAGACAAGGATGCCCAGTTTCACCAGGGATATTCAATATAGTCCTGGAAGTTTTACTCAGAGCCGTTAGGCAAGATAAAGAAATCAAAGGGACAGAAACTAGAAAGGAGGAAGTCAAATTATGCCTGTTTGCAGGTGACATGATTGTGTACATAGGAGATCCAAAAAAATCCTACTAATAGACTAATGGAACTTATAAAAGAGTTTGGTAAACTTTCAGGATATAAAATCAACACACAAAACTCAACAGCCTTTGTATACACAAACAATTCATTGGCTGAGAAAGAACTTCTAAGATCAAGCCCAATCACAATAGCTAAAAAAAAATATTAAAATATTTTGGAATAAATTTAACCAAGGATGTGAAAGATCTCTACAATGAAAATTGCAATGCATTAAAAAATGGAAGACACAAAAAATGGAAAAATTGCCCATGATTATGGATTAGAAGAATTAATGTCATCAGTATATTCATACTGCCAAAAGTAATTTACAGATTCAAGGCAATCCCAATCAAAATACCAACAATATTATCTCAGATCTAAAAAAGAAAAGAAAAAATGCTGAAAATCATGTGGAAACTCAAGAGACTCTGAATAGCTAAAGCAATCTTAAGCAACAAAAACAAAGCTGGAGTCACCACAATGCCAGAGTTCATACTACAAGGCAGTTATAATCAAAACAGCCTGGTACTAGCACAAAAATAGACATGAAGACCAATGGAACAGAATAAAAAACTCAGAAATTAATCCATGCATCTACAACCAACTAATCTTTAAAAAATAAACTAAAATCTATCCCTGGAGAAAGGGCAGTTTCAACAACTGGTGCTGGGAAAACTGAATCTATGCATGCAGAAGCATGAAACAAGACCCCTACTTTAGACCTTATACAAAAGTCAACTCAAAAGGGATGAATGAGCAAAAATTAAGACCTGATACCATGAATTACTAGGGGAAGACTTTGGGAAACTGTGCAAGACAATGGCATAGGCAGAGTTCTTGGAAAAGACCCCATAAGCACTGGCAATAAAAGCTAAGAAGTTTCTGCACTGCAAGGTAAACACTCAGTTAACAAAGAGGCAACTGACGGAATGGGAGAAAATATCTGCAAATCATGCAATGATAAGGGATTAATATCCAGTATCTGTAAAGATCTCAAGAAACAACAATAGGGGCCAACACTATGGCATAGCAGGTAAAGCTGCCGCCTGCAGTGCTGGCATCCAATATGGGTGCTGGTTCAAGTACCAGCTGCTCCACTTCTGATCCAGCTCTCTGCTATGTCCTGGGAAAGCAGTAGAAGATGGCCCAAGTCCTTGGGCCCCTGCACCCACATGGGAGACCTGGAAGAAGCTCCTGGCTCCTGGCTTTGGATCGGCACAGCTCCAGCCATTGCAGCCAATTGGGGAGTGAACCAGTGGATGGAAGACCTCTCTCTCTCTCTCTCTCTCTCTCTCTCTCTCTCTCTGCCTCTCCTTTTCTCTCTGTGTAACTCTGACTTTCAAATAAATAAATCTTAAAAAAAAAAAAAAAGAAGAAGAAGAAGCAACAACAACAAAACAAACAATCCAGTTACCAAATAGCCAAAGGACAGGAAAAGGCATTTTTCAAAGGAGGAAATCCAAATGGCCAACAGACACATGAAAAAATGCTCATGATCAGTAGCCATCAGGGAAATGCAAATAAAAACCACAACGAGGTTTCACCTCACCTCAGTTAGAATGAACCAAAAATCAAAACTCAATTAATTCTGGTGAGGATGTAGAGGAAAAGATACCCTAATACACTGTTCATGGGAATGTAAACTAGTAGAACTACTATGGAAGACAGTATGGAGATTCCTCAGAAATCTGAAAATAGATCTAACATATGATCCAGCCTCCAGGGAATTTACCCAAAGGAAATGAAATCAGCAGATGAAAGATCTATGTGTACCCCCATGTTTATTGCAACTTAATTCACAATAGCTAAGATATGAAACCAACCCAGATGTCCATCAATTGATGACTGGATAAAGAAAATGTGGTATATGTACACCATGGAATACTACTCAGCCATTAAAAAGAATGCAATCCTGTCTTTTGCCAAAAAATTTATGCAACTGGAAACCATTATGCTTAGTGGAATAAGCCAGTCCCAAAATGCAAATGTCATGTTTTCTCTGATATGTGGCAGTTAATATAGAAATCAAAAAAAATGTATAGGAATGAAATGAACATCTTGTGATCTGGCTGTCGTTGTGGTTTTTTTTTTGTTTTTGACAGGCAGAGTAGACAGAGAGAGAGAAAGAGAGAGGCAGAGAGAAAGGTCTTCCTTCCATCGGTTCACCCCTCACATGGCCGCTAAGGCCAGCGCACTGCACCGATCCAAAGCTAGGAGTAGGGTGCTTCCTCCCCGTCTCCCATGCAGGTGCAGGGCCCAAGCACTTGGGCCATCCTCTCTGCCTTCCCAGGCCACAGCAGAGAGCTGGACTGGAAGAGGAGCAACGGGACAGAATCCGGCACCCCAATCGGGACTAGAACCCGGTGTGCTGGTGCCGCAGGCAGAGGATTAGCCTTGTGAGCCGCGGCGCCAGGCCTGGCTTTTGATTTTACTTCTGTCGAACAGTGGTCTTCCTGCTTTTCACTTGTTGAATATTATAGTTAGCGGTGAATGAAGCCTGTGAATATAGAGTTAACTGGAATTATATCTTTGTTGAAATTAAAGAAAAGGAGGGAGGGGAGAGGGAGTGAGGCATACATGTCTTTTTCGAACTGTACCTATGAAATGTTCCTTTTATATTAATATTTTTAATAAATTAATTTCTTAATCTTTAATAATTACTAATACATAGATACATATCTAAGAAAAATAGGATTATGATAATGTATTATATTTTTATAATCTGACATAACAAAGTTTAACTTAGAAACTGTATTTATTGTTTTATTAGCCATTTTTAAACAAAATCTACACAACTAAAATGGAGTTTATTATTTTGATACTTTAGTTCAGTCTACATAATCACCATGTACATAGTGGAAAACTAGTTGACAACTCAAAAAGTAGAACATAAAACATAGTTTTAGCTTTGGAACAGCTCAGTTTTTTGATCTATTGTCTTTGATTTTAAATAAAATCAAAATTTGGACTCTGAAACAGAAACACAACACACTAAAAACAGACATAAAAGGCAATGAGTTGTGAAGTTGGAGTTGATCCTAAGTTACATACTGTTGAAGGCCAATTTATGTCTTGTTTAGAAAGGGGTCACCATAACACTTTTAAGGATTTACTACCAACAGCAAATCTCTTGTTATTTACAGAGAATAAAAAGGCATAAACTCATTTTCTTAATAAGCTTCTTCAGTTTTTCAAACAGTTCTAAGAAATGCCAAAGGCTTGCCTTAGTTAACAAGCACACACATAATCCCAAGTATGGCAGTGTCAGCTAAATAGTATTTGATCCCCAAAGATGCCACTGGTGAGATTTTAGCAGCTAAAGAAATGTATGAGGTATAAATTTTAGCGATTCCTACAGTTATGAGTGATTGAAAAGTGGTTTATATGAAATGAAATAGCTGAATAGAAAAAAACAATTCATTAGCTCTAAAAGGTTGAAATTTTGTTTTTCAGGTGCTAATTGGGCCTATAGAAGAATACAGCATTTTCCTCCTTTAAATTATACGTAATTCACTCCAAATTAAAGGATGCATAGTGATTGAAGAAATTTTAAAATATAGAAGAAAGGAATCACCCTTAGCTTAGTTACCCACAGATAACCATGATTAGCATAATTCTATTCTTTGTTTCATAAAATTCTTAAACATTAAATATAAGCATACAGTACACACTATGTCTGTCAAATTGCTTACTTTAAATATCCATCTCCTGATTATAAATGTAATAGTAGTAGAGCATTTATAATATACAGATAAAGTCATCAGTTATTAGTTACAAAGTTTTTTGAGTACTTTTCCAAGTCTTGGAATTATACAGTCAGTCAATATAAGTATAATTTGATGCTTCCTAAGAAAGTCAGTACTTGACTAAACAGTAATTCTTCGGGAAAATAATCATTATGTTAGACAATAAAGCTGTACCAGTGAGGTAAAAAGGGTAGGTCCATTCTCAAAGATGGAAAATTATTAACATGTTTGAAAACATTCCAAGTTTTTCAGCCTTTGTCTGTTACTTGGTTAGGTCTCAAAGAGAAGTGTTGAACTGGTGGTCTGAGTCATGGACAGCAAGTTCCTTATGTACACTGAACAAGCATAATTCAGCAACTACTATATCTGCGAGGTGACTACTGATTCCGTAGTTAAAGTGACACTAGGTTCTTTCAAGGATACAAAGGTAAACAATATGTGCTTGAGTGTTGGTCTCCAACATCTTACATTCTTGCTAGGGACATAAAACCTAAGTAGAGTGAGTAAATCAGGACAGAAAGCTTAATTTTACTTTTTACTATTCTTTATCAGTATGTATCTGTAAGGATTATCATTAAATACTGTTGAGACAATTATTATGTTGTCTGAATGTTAATATGCAGAATACATGACTGATTTGAAATAATTTTAAGTTTCAGACAATAGGACAGCATATCTACTTCACTGATCTCAGAACATGCATTCTATCATTCAACCTATAGAAGGGATGTGGTATGAGTTATAGGCTGCATTCAAGGGACTATTACAAGGCAGTTTTTTTTTTTCTTTAGATACCATTACTTGGAATTCTTTACAACAGAGATTGGAGTTTCTTTTCATTTTGCTTTGACTCAGTCACACAGATGTCACTGGTTGCATGCACAGAGTGTCTATTCCATCTTTGGCCCTGATGAAAATAAAAATGTATTTTGAGGAGTTCAGCCTACGGGTAAGAAATCAATCAAGACACATGGTCCCCAGTATCAGAGTGCTCCAGCTCCTGACTCCTGCTTTTGCTAATATAGATCCTGGGAGGCAGCAATGATGGATCAAATAATGGCTTCACCAGTCACTTATGCAGGAGACATGGATAAAGCTCCTAGATCCTGGCTTCGACCTGGTCCAATCTATTTGCTGTTGTGGGCATTTGGGAACTGAATCAATGGATGAGTTTCTCTCTCATACACACACACACACACACACATAAATATAATGCTAAAATTAATGTACTATGAAATGGTGTCACCATTCTTTGCTACCTCTGTATTTTAGACAGCTATACTGAGACATAATTTATATTCACAAAATTCACCCAGTTTAAGGGTAAAATTCAATGTTTAAGTAAATTTAAATATTTGTACAACCTGTATCATAATCCAATTTTAGAATATTTCCATCACTTCAAAAAATTTATTCTTGCCCATTGGCACTCACAACCCTTTTCTACCTCCAGCACCAGGAAACCACTAACCTTTCTTATCAATTTGCCTTCTCTGGACATTTCATTAAAAAGACATAAACTATCTGACTTCTTTCAGCACAATGTTTGTGAAATTCATCTACGTTTTAGCATAGAAGTATTCCATTCCTTTATATTTCTGAATAGTATTTCAGTTATATAATATCTCTTCACCAGTTGATGGACATGTGTCCTGCTTCCTCTTTTTAGCTGTTGTAAGTGATTGCTGCTATAGACATCCTCATAATTGTCTTTGTACGTACTTAGGTGTAATTCTTCTTGAGTGGATAAATAGTATAATTACTTGGCATTGGTGCCCATGTGTTGTGAATAAATATGCACATACTTATGTCAGAGAGACAGGCAGTTAGACCCTCTACACAAACACATAGTGAGAGAGAGAGAGAGAGAGAGAGAGAGAGAGAGAGAGAATATCACACTCCCATCCATTGGGTTCATTCCCCAAATGCACACAAATTTCTACAGGAATTTCTTCATAATTTCTACATTTCTTTGCTTTTTTCCTCCTCCTCTCCTTTCTTTGCTTCTAAAATTCATTTTTATTTTATATTAGATATTACTTAAAATCACCATTGTTTTATACCTGATTCTTAGTAATTTCTTAGGGCTGCTTAAGACTCTTGTGAGACATATATCACTATTACCCACTTTAGTCTTATTCTATGCCAAACTGTGCCATGAAATCATAACCTAGTAAAGGGAAAATCATTAATGATCTTGATTATCTTGTTTGATAATGTTCAAACACTTCAATTCTGAGAACTTAAGGAAGTCAAGGAAGTTTTTTGCACGTCTATTAACTGAAAATGTTGGTAAATTATAATTATGATCATTACTATCATTTGTTTGCACATAGAGTATTGGTGTAGTAGGCCATCGACTTTAGTTTTCATAGAATGGCCAGTGATGATACACAGCTAAGATACTAAATAAATATTATAAATACAGATTTCTACATTAAATATTACAAATCTTAGCCACTGGATCATTTAATTCATGTTAAGTAAACCCAACTGAAGTTAATATCATTTAAAATGTTCTAAGGATATTTTAAAAATAGATTTATTAAAAATGGTATTTCTAATCTCTGAACATTCATATTCAAAATATGTAACACTATGCCAGTAACTTAAAACTCTCAAATAATTTAGTAATAACATAATAAAGACTTCAGGAATAGGTAATTTCCTTTTTTTTTTTTTTTTTTTTTGACAGAGTTAGACAGTGAGAGAGAGAGACAGAGAAAGGTCTTCCTTCTGATGGTTCACCCCCTCCCCAAAGAGCCACTACGGCCGGCGCGCTGTGGCCAGCACACCGTGCCGATCTGAAGCCAGGAGCCAGGTGCTTTTTCCTGGTCTTCCACGCGGGTGTAGGCACCCAAGCACTTGGGCCATCCTCCACTGCCCTCCCGAGCCACAGCAGAGAGCTGGACTGGAAGAGGAGCAACCGGGACTAGAACCCAACGCCCATATGGGATGCCGGCGCCTCAGGCAGAGGATTAACCAAGGGAACCATGGCGCCGGCCCCAGGAGTAGGTAATTTCCATAATGTGAGGTTGAAAACAGAAATAAGTAAAATGGCTGGCTACATAGAAATGAAATACAGTGTCCCCAGACACAGTGATGTTTCAATCAGTGTGGGAATTTAAATCATATTGATGGAATTTTGTCAATCATACATAATTAAATATCTTAATATGTTAGTAGCCATGAATATCATCTATGAAATAATATTAATGTGAAGGTATTGTTTTTGAAATGATAAAGGATTTGAGATCAGAAAACGTGAATTCAAGTCTTCCTTTAATTGTTTTAAATTTTCTTTATTTTTTTTAAGGGAGGGAGGAAAGAAGAGAAAGAGAGAGACAGACAGACAGACAGACAGAGAGGCAGAGAGATGTGCTCCCATCTACATGTTCATTCTTCAAATGCCCACACCAGCTACGACAGGGATGGGCTGAAGCAGAGAGCTGAGACTCAAAACAGGTCTCTCACGTGAGTGGCTGGAACTCACTTACTTCAGCCATCACCACTGTATCCCAGGGTCTGCATTAGCAGGAAACCAGAGTCAGGTGTCAGAGCCAATTATGAGCGCCAGACTTTCAACATGGGATGCTGGTGTCTTAGCCATCGGGTGAAACACCTGTCCCGCATTAGTTGAACGGGTGGTTTTCATCACTGAGTCTCAACACTCTCATCCATGAAATGGGGATCATAATGATGGCTGCCTATCTTGTGAAATCATCCAAAACATTATAACAGATTAATGCATTAAAAAGTATCCCATATGTTAAAGAGCATATAAGTTTCCCTTGTTATAATTACTTGAAGATAAGTTTCTAAGATACTGGTAATTTTGGAGATGAGAAGATTTATTTATTAGGGTGGCAACCTTTTCTTGCTAGGCATTTCTTTTCAAAAATAAACTATCAACATAGTATGACAAAATAATGTCTTAAGAAAAGTTATAGTTGCTATGGTTTGGATACAGTTTGTCCCCAGAGGTTCCTATAGTGGAAGCTGGGTCACTGTAAGACAGTGTTGAGGTGGTAGAACCTTTAAGAAGTAGGACCTCCTGGAAGATAATGACGTCTTGGGGGCTTCACCATCATGAATGGATTAATGCTGTCTTGTAGGATTGGATCACGTCTGATAAGAGCAGATTACATCTCTGGAGAGTGGTTGTTATAAACCAAGGCACCCCATGCACATGGCTAGTTCCCTTTCCTTTCCTTCAGGTTTGATGCAGCAAGAGAGGACACGTGTATGAACCTTCATCTACCGCAACTGTGTGATACATAAACCTCTTTTCTTTATAAATACTCAGCTCTGAGTGTTCTGTGATAGCAATACAAATCAGACTAATACAATACTTTAATATAATACTGTTGATCATTCCAAAATATCTCGTTTAAATTTAAATATCATGATCACATCATTAGAATGGCATTTTTCTTCAAAATAGTTGGGATTAATGATCCATCAGCCAGAGGCTGACGAATTTGAAGACTATTTATATGCAGCTCCGATTCCAAGACAAATAGAGCTTTTCCTCTTAAATAGGAAACTAAGGCTCAGGAACATTCTTTACCATGACTGAGTTTACACAATATATCCATTATGATGAAATCATGAAATTTTAGAATTTTAAGGTTAGAGGGATTGTTTCCAACTCAATTTATTTATTTTACATGTTAAAAACTGAGGTGAAGAAAAAAATTAACTTTTCCAAAGCAGTGTTGCAATATGAAATATTTAATACAAGAGAATGGATCTAAAATATATATGACCTCACACAAATAGAAGACTAGGCTAATTTATATAAAGATATTTATCTTTTTTAAAATATTAACTTATTGATCAGGGAAAACAAATGATATTTTTCTCTTTGGGACTGGCTTAATTCACTCAGCATGATGTTTTCCCTGATCGGTGACAACTGAGCGCCAAAGGGGAAACCTGTTGAAGTGAAATGGACACTATAAGCAACAATGAACTGATCAGCTCCTGTCCTGACTTTAGATGTACAATGTAATACTTTATCCTTTTTAGTATTTGTTGTTGTTGTTGTTGTTCTAGTACTATTGGTTGAACTCAATAATTAACACACAATTATTCTTAGGAGTTTAAATTTTAACTGAAAAGTGATCCCTGTTAAATCTAAGAGTGGAAAAAGAGAGGGAGGAGATGAACAATTTGGAACATGCTCAATCGGACTGGCCGCAAATGGTGGAGTTAGAAATGTGCCAGGGGATTCCAACACAATCCCATGAAGATGGCATGTACCAATGCCATTGCACTAGTCCAAGTGATCAATTTCAGCTCACAATTGATAGCTCTGATAGGTCTAAGAGTCAAAGAGATCACACAAACAAGACAAGTATCTGCTAATACTAACTGATAGAATCAAAAAGGGAGAGAAAGATCCAACATGGGAAGTGGGATACACAGCAGACTCATAGAATGGCAGATGTCCTAAACAACATTCTGGCCTCAGAATCAGCCCTCAAGGCATTCGGATCTGGCGGAAGAGCCCATGAGAGTATAGCAGGCATGGAAAGCCAAGATATCATGGAAAAAAAAAAAAAGACCTAAATGAATGATCTTTGTGAGTGAGATCCCAGTGGAAAGAATGGGGCCATCAAAGAAGGAGGTACCCTTCTCCGAAGGGAGGAGAGAACTTCCACTTTGACTATAACCCTATCGGAATAAGATCAAAGTCAGCGAACTCTAAAGGCTTCCATAGCCCTGGCAACTCATGACTAGAGCCTAGGGAGATTACTGACGCCATGAACAGGAGTGTCAAATTGTTAAATCAGCAACAGGAGTCACTGTGTACTTACACCCCATGTGGGATCTGTCCCTAATGTGTCGTCTAAAGCCAAGTGATGCTATAACTAGTACTGAAACAGTATTTTTATACTTTGCGTTTCTGTGTGGGCACAAACTGATGAGGTCTTTACTAATTACATACTGAAGTGATCTTCTGTATATAAAGAGAATTGGAAATGAAAAAAAACAACCTGGTGTTAAAATGGAAATGGCATAGAAAATTAATTAATTTAAAAAAAAATTATGTAGGATCTCTGTCTTTAATGTGCTGTACATTGCTATTTAATGCTATACTTAGTAATCCAATGTAGTTTTTTCACTTTATGTTGCTATATGGGCAAAATGTTGAAATCTTTACCTAATATATACTAAACTGATCTTCTGTATACAAAGAGAATTGAAAATGAATCTTTACATGAATGGAAGGGGAAAGGGAGCGGGAAAGGGGAGGGTTGCGGGCGGGAGGGAAGTTATGGGAGGGGGGAAGCCATTGTAACCCATAAGCTATACTTTGGAAATTTATATTCATTAAATAAAAGTTTAATTAAAAAAATATTAACTTATTGAAATAATTATACATTCAGTTAGATTTCTTAACTATTTTCATCTCAAAAACAGAAACCAGACACTACCTTCTCCTCTGTTTGCATGAATATTTCCTGGTTTTTTGTTTAAAGTCAAGCTGTGGGGGCCAGAGCTGTGGCACAGTGGGTTAGAGCCCCAGCCTGCAGTCCTGGCATCCCACTGCTTTGAGTTCTGACTGCTCCGCTTGCAATCCAGCTCCCTACTAATGCATCTGAGAAAGCAGTGGAGGATGGCTCAAGTGCTTGGGTCCCTGCACCAACGTGGGAGACCCAGGAGAATATCCTGGTTCCTGGCTTCAAATTGGCTCAGCTCCAGCAGTTGAAGCTATTTGAGGAGTGAGCCAATGGATTAAAGACCTCTTTGTCTCTCTCAGTCTCTACCTCTCTACATAACTCTTTCAAATAAATAAAGTAAATAGTTTTTAAAAATAAAGTCAAGTTGTGTTTGGTACTCTATACTCTGGTAGTAAATGGGAAGCAATTGGTTAGTATACAAAGGGTGTTAATTTAATGATTAAATATTATATTTGTATTAGGAATCAGACTAGGATTATATTAAATAGAGGTGCATTAAAAATGTGGGTTAACCTTATGGCCGGCGCCGCAGCTCACTAGGCTAATCCTCTGCCTTGCAGTGCCGGCACACCGGGTTCTAGTCCCGGTCGGGGTGCCGGATTCTGTCCCGGTTGCCCCTCTTCCAGGCCATCTCTCTGCTGTGGCCAGGGAGTGCAGTAGAGGATGGCCCAAGTGCTTGGGTCCTGCACCCCATGGGAGACCAGGATAAGCCCCTGGCTCCTGCCGTCGGATCAGCGCGGTGCAACGGCTGCAGCACGCCAACCATGGCAGCCATTGGAGGGTGAACCAACGGCAAAAGAAGACCTTTCTCCTGTCTCTCTCTCTCTCACTGTCCACTCTGCCTGTCAAAAAAATAAAAAAAAAAATTAAAAAAATAAAAAAAACCCTCAAATTAAAAAAAAAAATGTGGGTTAACCATGGAAACCAAGATCTAAATTAATTTTTAATTCTACATTTGTCTTTAGGGCATTTAGTTTTTAAACATTTTTATTTATTTTCATTTTATTTGAAAGGCAGAAAGTAAGAGCAATCTTCTACCCCACATTTAGTCCCCAAATATCCACATCAGCCAGGGCTGGGTCAGGCCAAATCTAGAGCCAAGAACTCAATCCAGGTCTCCTACATGGTGGTAGGGACCCAAGTAATTGAGCTATTATCTGTTCCCTCCCAGAGTGTACATTCTCAGGAAGCTGGATCACAAGTAAAGTATTCAGAAACTCTAATATGTGCCAACTTCCTGCTCCAAGATATTCATTTTTGCAAGCACAATTTTTTAAGGATTTATTTAATTATTTGAAAGCCAGAGTTACACAGAAAGAAAGAGATCTTCCACCTGATGGGTCATGACCCAGTTGACAGCAATGGCCAGGGATGAGTCAAGTCAAATCCTGAAGGCAGGAGCTTCATCGGCTCTCCACGAGGGTGGCAGAGGCTCAAACACTTGGGCCATCTTCCACTTTTTTTCCTAGGCCATTACAGGAAGCTGGATCAGAAGTGGAGCATTCAGGAGACAAACCAGCACGCATATAGGTTGCTGACTGCAGGTGGCAGCTTTACTTGCTATGCTACATGCCAGCCCCAGTGTGCACAAATTTTAAACTCCAAGTTATTTTTCAATACAATTCTGCTTGAAATAATTGAAATTATATGAGTGGCAAATATTCCATATAGTGATTTTATAATACCCTACAAAATGTTCACATCTTCATTTTTTTATTCCCCTTTATGTTTCAAAGCTGTGGTAGATACAAGTATTATCAAACAAACAAACAAACAAAAAACAACAACAAAACATTTTGATTTCCAAACTAAATATTCCCATATGATAATATGATGTTATACATAAGTGTATGGGATTTCTCCCTTCTATAGCTTAAGGAGATGCACAAATATCACAGTTTAAAAACTCACAGCATCTCCTAATCCGCCCCCTGACTATCACACAGCACTAGCACCTGAGGGGTGATGCACATCAGTATTTTCCAAGAGCACCTCCCCTTACTTTTTAGGGAACAAGCAGAACAGAAGAGACAACCAAACATTCTAATGTGAGGCCAATTTCCTTGGAGACTGTGTATAAAATTTCTTGCTTTGAGATGTGATGATTTTGAAAAGCCCTTGTCTTTACTGTTGAAGAACAGTATTTTGTTCTGTTATTTTTTTCTTCATACTATTTATTGAACTCTTTACTTAGTATAAGGTTAATCTTATGAGTATAAAATTAACTGAAAATAATCTTTGTAAAAAGTAAGAATAGGAATAGAAGAGAGAGGAAGAAGAAGGGTGGGAGTATGGGCAGGAGGGAGGGTAGGGTGAAAAAATCCTATGTTCCTAAATTTCTATATATGAAATGCATCAAGCTTATGTTCCTTAAATAAGATTTTAAAGAAATTTCTGGTAGCACCATATATAACTAGAAAAAGAATTAATTCTAGGCACAAATGAAGCCACAATGCTTCAAATTTCACTCCATCTTGTAGACTAGTGATGTCTAACAGAAATACAATGTGAGCCATATTATACAATCTTAAATGCCACATATAAAAAGATAAAAGCAAACAAGTGAAATTGATTCTAATAATATATTTAGTTTTCTGTTGAAGTGAAATGGACACTATGAGATACAATGAGTTGATCAGCCTTGTCCTGACTGTTGAGGAACAACTTACTACTTTATTCCTTTTAGTATTTTTTTGTTCTACGTAATACCATTGTTTGGCCAGCGCCGCGGCTCACTTGGCTAATCCCCCACCTGTGGCGCCGGCACCCTGGGTTCTAGCCCCAGCTGGGGCACTGGATTCTCTCCCACTTGCTCCTCATCTAGTCCAGCTCTCTGCTGTGGCCCGGGAAGGCAGTGGAGGATGGCCCAAGTGCATGGGCCCTGCACCCACATGGGAGACCAGGAGGAAGCACCTGGCTCCTGGCTTCGGATTGGTGCAGCATGCCGGCCTTAGTGGCCATTTGTGGGGTGAACCAACGGAAAAAGGAAGACCTTTTTCTCTGTCTCTCTCACTGTCTAACTCTGCCTGTCCAAAAAAAAAAAAAAAAAAAAAAAAAAAAAAAAAAAAAAACCATTGGTTGAACTCTTTAATTAACACACAATTATACTTAGGTGTTTAAATTTAACTGAAAAGCGATCCCTGTTATATATGAGTGGGAATAAAAGAGGGAGGAGATGTACAGTTCAGCACATGCTCAATCGGACTTACCCCTAATGGTAGCGTTAGAAACGTACCAGGAGATTCCAATTCAATCCCATCAAGGTGGCATGTACCAACGCCATCTCATTAGTCAAAATAATCAGTTTCAGTTCATAATTGATCATAATGATAGGATTAAGAGTCAAAGGACTCACATAAACAAGACTAGTTTCTGCTAATACTAACTGATAGAATTAAAAAGGAGAGAGCAATCCAACAAGGGAAGTGGGATACACAGCAAACTCATTGAATGGCTGATGTCCTAAACAGCACTCTGGCCTCAAAATCAGCCCTTAAGGCATCTGGATCCAGCTAAAAAGCCCATGAGAGTTTCTCAGGCATGGAAAGCGAAGACACTGTGGCAAAACAAACAAACAAACAAAAAACCCTAATGAAAGATCTCTGTGAGTGAGATCTCAGCAGAAAGAATGGACCATTAAAGAAGGAGGTACCTTTCTCTGAAGGAAGGAGAGAGCTTCACTTTGACTATGGCCTTGTATAAGGTCGGAGCTGGCGAACTCAAAGGCTTCCATAGCCTTCACAGCTCATGACAAGAGTCTCGGGTGATTACTGACATCATAATTAAGAGTGTCAATTGTTAAATCAACAACAGGAGTCACTGTGCACTTACTCCCCATGTAGGATCTCTGTCCTTAATGTGTTGTACTATGTGAATTAACAGTATAACTAGTACTCAAACAGTACTTTATACTTTGTGTTCCATGTGGGTGCAAACTGTTGAAATCTTTACTTTGTATATACTAAATTGATCTTCTGTATATAAAGATAATTGAAAATGAATCTTGATGAAGAATGGGATGGGAAAGGGAGTGGGAGAGGGGATGGTTGTGGGTGGGAGGGTGGTTGTGGGGCAAAAAAGCCACTATAATCCAAAAGTTGTACTTTGGAAATTTATATTTATTAAATAAAAGTTAAAAAAAGAAAGAAAAATATATTTAGTTTAATCTTATATATTCAAAAATATTTTAATAGGTGATCAGTGATAAAACACTTTCAAGTGACATATTCTCACCCTTTTATACTAAGTCTTTGACATTCAGTGAGCATTTTGCATTTCCATCCCATCTCAATTCAGAATAGTAATTTTCAGCTGTTCAAGATCATATATGGTTAGTAGTGACCAAAATGAACTAAACAGAACTTTGAGAATAAACAAAACAGCAATGTTTCATACATAGTAGACCTGAATATGTATTCTACAAGTGTTTAGAGGCATTGAAGTGAAATAATAAGGGCCCTCTTTCTCTTCTTTCATGTAGTTTAGCTGAGATGCTTGTACATTTGTCTATGTATGGATTTTATGGGGAAAAGGTCTCTCATTATTTGGTAATAATACATATACAGGACAATTGTCAAAAAGTTCATGGAAATGGATATTATTAAAAACTACACATGAATTCAATTTTTGTACCAAAATTAACTTATTTTTAAACTATTTTTCCATGAACATTTTGAAGTACCTCTCACAGTAATTCTTAACAGCACCTAGAATGTAACACTCTTCTAATCTTGTGAGATATGTCTAATACAAAGATTTCATGGAATAATTACAATCAGTCATTACAGTTGTACTTTCTTAATAGAGGAAGACAAGTAATGTTCTCATGATACTCACAAACCATTAAAAACTGTAATGGTTATCAAAGCCACTTCTCCTAGCTATAGTTGGTAGACTTTGAGAAACACTGTCTGCTCAAATACTGCAAATATTCTCAATAGCCACAATAGTATATTTTAATGTCATTATCTGCATCTCATAATATGAAATTTAGATGACAATAAAAAGTCATTTAAATCATAAGCTACTTCCAAAAGTTATTTATCATGGGTCAACAAAACCTAGAAAAGAAAACACAATAAAGTACCTCAGTCTACAGTGAATATTAGAAAAGGTAAATCTTGAAACAAAAATGCTAGTAAATTGAATACAACATTGCAATGTAAGCAAAGAATGAACAGGTTTTTGTAAAATCAGTTCTCCTCCAATTATCAGTCTAAACATTCTAGAAGCTGAAGTATCAATTGCTGTTACAACAATATAGAAAATAAAATCATAAACTAAAACTTATCAAGATTCTGCATTTTTTCATTGTTGGCTACATATTTTAGATGTTTACTACAAGCCAAAATAAATAAATTTCCCCTGTACTTCCATTTCTATTTGATTCACTTCTACTCATTCTTCATTTAAATCTTCAAACCTCCCTGGACCACCCCTACCAACATCACTCTGTTTCCTGCTTTAGGATCTCAAAGCAACACTGGTATCTCTTCGAGGCACTTGTCACCATTACACTTTCATGTTCATACAGTGATTATTTCATTGGTATCTATATCTCTGATGAAGACAGTAAGTTTTGTGGAGGCAAAGGTCATAACAGATTTTGCTCTGTATTTTTATTGCTACTTAGCAAAGTGTCTAATCAGAAGTAAATTCTCAATAAATATTTGTTGAGTAAATTAATGAATATGTTAAGTATTTTATAAGTATAATTCTTTACTCCTAAAATAGTCCTATTAGTTATTTTGACCTCCAGTTCGTAGAGAAAATGATTCTTAGGTTAAGTGATTAACCTAAGACCACATAAGTAACAATTATTCAGCTAGTAGTTTAATTTTCTTACTCACTTTTCAAAACTCAAGACTTGTTTCTTAATTCTTAGTGCTTCACAATCTATACCCAAGCCTAGTATTATTATTGGGTTTCTTAAATTAATTTTTCCCTTTTGTTTTCTTCACTGTGTCTACCTAGGTCACACTGTGATAAAGTTTCTTTGGAAAATACAAATGTGTCATATTTCCACTGAAAAAAAATTCAGTGTCTAACATCAATCAAATGAAAGTTAAAATTTGTGTGCATAATAAGGCCCTTCATAGTACAGATCTTGCCTGCCTCATTTCCTAACTTCTTTTTCAAGTAGACTTTGTATGAAGTGAATCAAAATACTGAATGGTCCTTAACATTCAGTACTTTTTTGCACCTTCTGTCTTGATGTACACTTTCCATTCTCCATAGAATTCCTTGTCCTCTTTCTCTGCCCATTGATCCTTCCCTTATCTTCATAACCTATTAAATTGTCTTCCTAAATCCTTCCCCCAACATCCCACACTGACTCAAACACTCCCTCCTCTTGGAACCTCAGAGTATGTCTTCCTCTGTGATAGCACAAGTAGCTTTTGTAATGAAAGCTAAGAAAATAATTGTTTCTTTTCAATAAGTAGAGAAAAGTGGCTGGCTCATATTTGTCAAATCTAGTGAATGAATAAAGACAGATTTCAAATTCTATACTCAAAATTCAATTTAAAGCTGTATCTGTAATGGGAGCATTATGAGATTGTTTATTCAGTTACTGGACAGGATATTGTATAGAAAGTGGGACTCCTGGGTGCTGTACTGAAATGGAGGAGCTGTGCACTTTCCATAGTCCAAGCGAAATTGCAAGAAGCAACAGATTTTTTTTTCTTCAAAAATGTATGTATTCAATGAAAATAATTAACTTTCATTATTCATAAAATTACAGCATACTTCTAGGGATTGAGGACAGATATATGAAAATCAGTGCAAGAATTTTTTAAAAATCTGTGAGATAGCAAATATATATTTGCAGAAGGTATTAAAATTTGACAGTACTGGCTAAATATAGCTTTTTACTGAGAAGATATTTTATTCATTCTAATTTATTTTTTCTCAAAACATCCTGCTCTACAATAAGAATGGGCCAATTACAAAATAAAACTGTGTGTATGGTCAGATTTTTTCCATCAATTGTTTTCACTATCCCTATCTCCAGAGCTCTCTATGTAAACTATGAAAATTAGGTAAAAATGTTTTGGTGCTAAAACCACAAAGAATGATTTGGAAGTACTAACAGGTGCAATATGCGGTAAAATTTTATCAGTAATTCATTTTTTCTTATTAATTATAAGTATATTTCAACAAATGGAAAGTACCTACTTTTGGAAAATTAGAAAAAACACATTACTAAATTTTTTTCCTAATGGTAATTATCAACCAAATTTACCACGGAGCATTTCACATAGTATCAGTGTTAATTTCTCTACTATAGTACCTAAGAGTAATTATTGCACTTTTTTAATGTTTGAATATGTGTTGAAAAGAACTTAAAAACTACTACTTCAAATGTCATATTCAAAGTCACTTCTAATGTTTTTGTACAATAATTCATCTTTGTTACTGCTTATAATCAACCACATAAATATAAAGAAGAATATGTTCATTTAAAAAATTATACTAAAAGTATTTTTGTCAGAGAATATTGACATATAGTGAAAAAAAGCTAGTAATAGGTATTTTTCCATCAAAATCAATGATAAAACTTGAGATGGTCGCTTTGGACTCTTGTTATTGCTGTTGCTGGTTACATGTTAAGGATGTCAACCTCTCAATCTGTCCTGCTTTTGTATACCGATACCTTTAGCATTCATCATGCAGTTGTTTCTATTTGTTTCAAATTAGAAGCTTTTACATATATTTCATTTTAATGTGTTTTATATTATTAATAACATATTCACACACTTCATATAATACTTAAAAACAAGATACCAAAAGTTCTCCAATGGGTAAATTTATCTATATTTTCCTTGTTTCTCCATATCTTTATTTTGCTTTAAAGATGCTGAACTTAATATTAAGTAAACACAGAATAAATCAACCAAATTTCTGCACCTTAACTCTCCTATATAAATATTAAAAGAAGTGAGGCTGGAAATATTCTAAAACTATCAATGGACTACTAAAAATGAAAGCCCCCAAATAACCTGAATTTAGGAGTCAAGCATTATATAAACCAGAACAAAGATGAAGATTTCTCATTTATTTATTTATTTATTTTTCTTATAAAACAGAGGTTTTCTTTCAATATTTTTGAAACACAAATGGAAATTGGCTTAATTTGGTTTCCTGAAATGTTATTCAAGAGTGGCTTTGTACAAGAAATGTATAAGACAACACTGGAATGCTGAGAATGAGTAAAGAAAAACTAGAAAAACACCAAAACTGCCTCAAGAGGAGACTTACTTATTCTCTGAATCAAAGTTCAATAACAACAGAGTACATTTGTAGTCTCCATGAACCATCTCAACACAAGGATCCATGACTTGTATGTTTTCCTCAATACAATGTATACACTCATGCCTTTCACTTTACATTTTTAATATTACCACAAGATTTTAGCTTCATATTATTTATTTCTGAGCTATTTTATAATTATTAATTACTAATGTTCATATAACCCAACCTTTAAATTAGGAATTATTTAAATTTTAATCAAATAGATTTGATACTATGAAATCACTGCTGTTAATTGTCAACCAACTAACTTCATAACTGAAGCACAGATATATTTCTTAAGAGTAACTTTAATTTAAGGCACACTTACATCTAAAGAATAAGTCCAGTTGTTTCCTTATACCATTTTCCAAAACCATAGTAATTACAAAGTAATATAAACTTAGACACCA
>NC_084827.1:35077500-35080000 GCF_033115175.1 Lepus europaeus
GTGAGTATGGGAGTCGCTGTTTGTCGGAAGTGTTAAAGCCTTACGTATTTCATCATACACACCTTTCCATCCTCATCAGAAATTAACTCTTCAGATCTTGCACTCAAATGATACAGTTCTACTTTTCTCTCCTGCATTAAGTTTTCCTTTCTTTTCTTCTCCTTACTCCTTTTTTTTTAAGCAAGTCACTGTACAGATACTTATTCTCTACACCACTTCCCTTTTGAAACATTAAACTGACACTGGAACTGACTGCACAAGATTGCATTTTCTCTTCCTAAACAACTTGAATTGAAAGGTTACTTAGTGTAACAATATTTACTTGCAGAATTGTGTTGTTACCAAGGGTATAATGGATGGTGGCTATGCAGGTTTACGCAAGAATGAGTGAAGCATGAGGCATTAGCCATGTGTTTGACATGTTTCAAATTGCTATAATCCAGCATTAAACACACCCAGCAATTCATGCCATTTCTTGCAGCCATAATCTTGAATAAAGCGTGCACAACCACTTATTATATAAATTAGTATATGACTCCCTGTTATAGTCACAACAGTGCTTTTGTGTTTATTTTGTATCAAGATGTAGTCTTTTATTTGTACAAATAGCAGGATATAAAGACATAGCTCAATTAGACCTCCTTACTTTATGATAGGGTTGTACTGAATGCTAGACTTCATGGTTTTATTTTTTCCTTTCAGAGTTATAGGTTCTATTAGTATAAAGCTGTATCATATAAGATAGTTCTAGGCCAGAGTAATAACAGAAACCTGCATATATCCTATTCTGTATTCGCTGCAAGGTTCAGAAGTTTGAAACTTGACCTGAGCAAGTACAGTTAATTGTGTTATCCCAACCACCACAAGGGACACTATTGGTCCTTGTTGCTTACTCAACTTCTTTTTTCTCTGGTCTCTTATCTTTCTTTTCTCCCTCTCTCACCTTGCATGCCTCCATCCTTTACTGGCTGTAGTTCACTCCCCATCCAACTCTGCATATGTACATGTTATGTACATGTATATGTAGACAGATCAACTGATTGATCCACCTAACAATATATGTCAACTATGGTAAGAAGAGGAAAAAAAAAAAAAAGACTCTTCTTCCCACCATGCTGTCTTATTTCATACAGCGATGGTCCATTTCATAATTCCATTGGCTTGATATTAAATCTCGATTTTGTTTGGCATCTAATTTCATCAAATCAAATGCAAAACTAAAAACAAATTACAGCACATAGGCATAAGTTTCTAACTATTTCTGTCAAATTCTTAAAAGCATTTACAGGGATACTGAGTGGTACTTTATGACCAGTATCTGATTTATGCCAGTTATTCCAGTATCTAATTTATTCAACCAAATATACAGATTAAATCTAAAGCATTTTGGATTGAACATTTAAAGAAAAGAGAACTATCAAATTAAAAAGTTATAGATTATTTAATTTTTAATATTAAACATTTTTAAATGCTTACTATGAGGAAAACATATATCTGCAAAATGAAACCACAAACATGTACATCAGAATATCAACTAAATTCTGATGTTGAAACTTGACTATGATGTAAAACTTCTGAAAGAAACTAGCATTTATATAATGATAACTTTTGTGCTCGAGTGAAATTAATTCATCATGGACATCATGCACAGTGCTTTTGGAACCTAGCTCTGCTTTGCTAAAAGTCTTTAATACTAAGATTGCCTAATAAATCAAAATGCCAAATATGAAGGATATAGTTGAATGTGTAAGAATAAAAATTGAAAAGGCACGTGAATATTTTTAATTTCCAAAACTGAGATAGGACGTCCTTTTAAACATGATTTGGGGAAGGGCATTAGTTATAGCAAGTGCTGTAATTTTTATTATTAACAAATGATATTGTGATGCTAAGTTAATAAAAATTAACTTGCTTATGAAGTACATGTCAGTACAATGTGCCTAAAATTCTATACACAAATTGAGGTTATCTTCTTGAATAAAAAAAAAAAAACACATTAACATGTCCAACATGCAAAGTTGTAGGACACTTTAACATGGTAATTTTTTAAAAGTAAATGATGATGACTACCTTTAGCAAACAGAATACTGTTAAAGCTTCAACAGTGCCAAACATCTGGGAAACCTACAAGTGGAAGCAATAAAAATTTTATATTCCAATTCAATTAGCGACTAATTAATTTAGCAACCTCGTATGTTACGTTATGTTTTATTCCAGAATCAAAAATAATCTAAGTTTAAAACATAAAAAACAAAACATAATTGATTATGGAAATAGTAGAAATATAAAATTAAGTGCTTAATCTTTGTGTTATTTCATTTAAGGAAAGGGCGATGACAAATTTGAAAGGATGGTAACTATGTAGACGTATTTTACTGCAACATTATGATTCTACATCCATAGTTCAATAACCCGGTTCATGAGTATAATTGGGAGAGATTTGATAATAGTGATGATTCTGGTGAACCAATTACTCAAAAATATATTTCAAAATGATATT